>NW_028261383.1:25665406-25890406 GCF_051295495.1 Thamnophis sirtalis | reverse complement strand
TTCCATTCCATTCCATTCCATTCCATTCCATTACATTACATTACATTACATTATATTATATTATATTATATTATATTATATTATATTATATTATATTATATTCTTAGTCTCAATGTCAGCCGGGTGATCTTGGGCCAGTCAGTCCTAGGAAAGAGGAGGAATGGACCTCCTAGTTGTGAAACCTGGCCAAGAAAACTGCAGGGAACTGGTCCACACAGCCTCCAGAACTCAATCCTGACTTGAGGAAAACAAACAGAGAAACACCAAACCCACCATCCTCTCCTCTGAATTCTCTCCCTCTAGCAATTCATCTTCTCTTTCACACACCACCTTGGAAAGTGACAGAGCCAATCATTCTCTCAGCTCTAGGAAGAAGGCAAGGATAATCCACTTTCAAAAAAACTTGCTAAGAAAACCATCAATGGATTGCAACATAACAATTATCACTACTACAAGGAGTTCTCGAGTTATGACCAGAATGGAGTCTATACCTATCAAGGTCGTAACTCATGACAATTGTAAAGCGGTCAAATAACTGACTTCATTTTAGGACCTTTTTTGGGGTGGTCGCTAAGAGAATCACCGCAGTGTATTAAGGAAACAACATGGTCATTAAGCAAACTAACGGTTTGCCCCAGGTGTGTTTTTGCCCAAATCAGAAGTAAAAACCAGTTTTTATCAAAACGGTCATAAAACGTGATCGCGTGACTGCAGGACACTGCAAATGGAGGCTGATTGCATGTACTCTAAGTGTGGGCACATGACCGCAGGGGGTTGGCCATCAGAACTTCAAATCTGGGTTGTAAGTCACCCCCAGATAGGTCCGTCAGAACTTCAAATGTTCGCTAACTGACCAGTCATAATTCAGAGACAACCTCTATTCAAAAAGCAGCAGAATTTAGCAAGAGCTCTGCCATGAGGAGAAGAAAAGAACAATAAAGGATTATCCATCCTTCTCCTATTTTGATGAATCTTTTTTTTTAAATAAAGTGTTGCAATCCTCAGGATATTCTTGTGTCAGTGAGTTCCACAGACACTAGTTTCCTGTCCAAAAAAAGGGACTTCCCTTTATTTATTTATTTTGCATCGTGGCTTTCATCTGCTGAGTTGTTGGCACTAAGTCCAACAGTAGCCAACCACAGCCGAAGAAGTGGTTAACTCACACCAGGGTTGTGTGTTTTTACGCAAACGTGTCTCTCGAATTGTTTTCAAGGCGTAACTAAATTTTTTCAGATGCTTCCCAAGAACAAGAAAGAGGAATTGCTTAGTGCTTGAACCTCCTGGCTGCTGTATGAGCTCTGTATTACTTCACCGCTTAGTTCCCTTCTTTCTAAATCGCCTTACCCCTCTCGTTGCTTGCTCTGGCCCAGCGTTTCCCTTAGAAGGAATATTACAAGGAATTTCCCACAAAGCAGGACAATGGGAATGGTGGCTGCTGGCCTCCCCATTTCCCAGAGCGCTGGAAAGCCTTCGGAGCCCAGGACCTGTAGGAGCGGAGAAAAAAGGCTAAGCAAGACAACGGCAAAATAAAATAAAGCCAACACAGAGGGAGTGGGGGAGAAAATCTGTATTTCCTGTCTCTTTGGCCCCCTCCTAATGCTTAGCCAGCGGAAAGGGGCTCCCTGGAACCCTCCCCCCCCATTCAGAAGGGCATCTCGGTCATCCCTTGGCTTCTCCAGAAACCACAGCTCTGCAGTGGAGTGTGCAAGTGTGTCACAATTTGCAAAACACAACCAGGAAATTTGATGACAACAACAGAGCATCAAGTTCCTCTGTAGGATCTTACTCAAAATTTACATGATACAACCGGCTGAGATTTCCCCTCTGCTACTACATAGACAAAAATTTTAACATCTGATTTATGACCCAAATGTTGACAACATGTATGCATGCCCACAGAGAGACAGACAGACAGACAAAGAGAGAGGGGGGGGAGACAACAGAGAGAGAGAGAGAGACAGACCAAAAGAAAGACACACAGAGAGACAGAGAGACAGAGAGAAAACACGACAGATAGAGAGAGAGAGAGAGACCAAAAGAAAGACACACAGAGGGAGACATACAGACAGGGAGAGAAAGACCGAAAGAAAGACAGACAGAGAGAGGAGAAACACACACACACACAGAGAAACACACACACACACAGACAAAGAGACAGAGAGAGACCGTGAGAAAGATACATAGAGAGAGAGAGACAGATAGAAAGACAGAGAGAGAGACAGAGAGACAGAGACAGTGCAAAGTGTCTTCCCTTCTGCAGCTCAGACAAAGCCCCAATTTCAAGCTCTCAAGCTCCCATTAAAGGCAGAAGAGTGGAGAGGGCAAAAAAAAACACAACCAGTTAGGGCTGAACCGCAAGGCTCTGGATGGCCCCTAGAGGGCACCACAGCAGAGCACCAAAGGTTGCTGCCCCTTCTGGTGATCCAGAGATTTGCAACCTCAGATCCCTAAAACAGGAGCAGCTCCTGCATATTTACATTTTTTTTTCTGCCTACTTTGCCATGCGGTATCACATGCGTGATCGGGATCTGTGTCCTGAAAAGCTGCCCAGCCGCTCACGCATGCTCCCAGACCCTCTTGCTCCGGATACCTGTTTCTGTGGCTCTCCGTATCCTCACAGCCAGCCTGGAAACTCCAGAGCAGAAGCTGCTGACTGCAGTGAAGTTGTCGGCTCGGGCTGGCTTGGATGGTGGCGGTGTGTGTGTGTGTCTGAACTGGAGCTGCCAAGTCCCCACCTCTCTTGGATGGCTTCCACACTCCCCTGCAGCATGGCAAAGCCCCCCGTGCCCCCTGGCATTTCATCCCCTGGCATGAGTCATGGCCCTCCGACCCCGGTCCCGCCGAGGAGGCGAGTGGCCCAGACAGGGCCCCATTGTCCCCTCCGCCCCCTTTGAATTCCTCACCCCCCCACGGAAACACATGGGCCCATTGTCACGCTCGGGGGATTGGGGAGGGGGTGGCACAGCGTTCTGTGGGGTGGAGGGAGAAAGAGACCCCCCCCAAGCTGAGATATTTGGGGTGTGAAGGAGAGGGAGGTGCGAAATGGCAGGGCAGGGCGTCACCGGCGAGAGACGGAGCACCGTGAAGGCCTTTGCGAACCGCTTTTCACAATAGGACAAAGGCAGGAACCAATTTCAGCCCCTGACGGAAAATATCACCCACAGATGTCGGCTTTTCAAATAAAAAAAGGAACCAGCGGATCTCCAGCCAGAAGCTTTGACTCCCACAAGCCCTCCTAACGCAAGAGCTGGGTGGGCCCGGCTGCTAAGCCTCTGCATGGCTTCTTCATCAGCCCTCCTCCACTATCGCCTGAGGTTGCCCTCACGTCAACCCCAGATCTGGCAGGCCCCCAAAACTGGACCATTCTGAACCTTGAAGAAAGTCCCCAGGAGGCTGGCTCGAATCCTGGCCATCCTTTGGCTTCCACTCTCTCCTGCCAACTCTACAGGGGATTTTGAAAATTTTGCACGGGGCTAAAAGAAAAGAGATTGCAAAGAGTTTTGGGTCTGAAGGAACTTTGCATCTGTTCCTTCAGGGGAAAAGGACAAGAGGGCCACCAAGAGAGAAAGGGAAAGGGGACACCTGGCCTGCGTTTGACCTCTACCACCCCATGTCCCATGTCAGATTATTTTCTGTAGAAGCCAAAATTCAGATTTTTCTGCCTACGCACTCATCCCGCTCAAGGGTCAAGCTTTTGGGCTCTGCCCCGGGGCATTGTTTCTTTCACACCCAGTGGTGTGTGTGTTTTGAGAGGCACATATGTGAAGCCTTTCTCCAGTTGTTTCCACACCCCCGCGCACAGATGGCGGGCAGAACAACACAACAGCTGATTTGGAGGCTACGCTACATACACATGTGTGTGGTGGCTGGCCAGCCTCATCTGCGTGACACAGTATTGTTGCCTTTCTGGAGATCAGGAGATGGAAAATTGATCTGAGAATCACCCTCTGGGGAACGCAGAAAGGCAGGTGGATCTTCAGAGATCGTTGAGCTGGGTTACTTTGCTTCATTGCCCCAAGAACTGCTCAAAGGCAGAAAGTCCTTTCGGTAGTTTCAGTGGTTGGTTGGCATCTAAGTTAATAGACAGGTGGGCAGCTTTATCTGTTGTTGGTCACATTGTCATGAGCTTCATCAGCCTTATTGTTTGTTTTCTTCCTTTTCCTCCTTCTCCTCTTCCTCTTTTCCATCGTCTCAACAAGTGACAGTCCCTGGCTGATACTGTGTATACCAGGGGTGGGTCCCTACCAGTTCTAACGTCTTCTATAGAAGAGGTTCCACAAATCTACAGTGCCGTTTAGAACCGGTTCCAGCTCCCTCCCCCCCCCCCCGCCCATCCACACATCATCAAGATGAAGAGCCAGAGGAGGATTTCTGGGAGTTGAAGTCCACAAGTCTTAAAGCTGTCAAGTATGAACACTCCTGGTTTTTTTTTTCTAAAGTGTTAGGGGTGCAAGGGTCTTACCTTAGGGGTGCAAGGTTTCCTACCGAGGCAGGGGGTTGGACTAGAAGACCTCCAAGGTCCCTTCCAACTCTGTTATTGTATTGTATTAACTGTAAACCAAGGTTTAGGACCATGATGGTGAACCTATGGGGTGTGTGCCACAGGTGGCACACAGAGCCCCCTCTCTGAGGGCATGCGAGCCGCTGCCCTAGTTCAGCTCTATTGCACATGCGCACACACCTCTCGCCGACCAGCTGGTCATCAGATATCTGCCATTCATGCATGGGAGGCAGGACTCATGTTAGGGGTGCGTGCACATGGGGGGATGTGAGCATGCGCAGGGCAGTGTGCGCGTGGTGGTACACACATGCATGGGGGGCTGGGCACATGTAGGAGATATGCACACGCATTGCATTTTGGGGTTCACACGCACACAAGCACTCAATCCAGAAAAGGTTACCTATCACTGGTTTAGGACTTAAGATTGATATGTGGACCAAGCCGCCATCTCTCAAATAAGCTGCCATGTTGCAGCAAAGAAGAGGGAGTCAAGCTATTCTCCAAAGTGCCTGAGGGAAGAACAAGAAACAATGGGTGGAAACTAATCAAGGAGAGAAGCAACCTAGAACTAAGGAGAAATTCCCTGACAGTTAGAACAGTGGAACAGAAGTTGCCTCCAGAAGTTGTGAATGCCCCAACACTGGAAGTTTTTAAGAAGATGTTGGACAACCATATGTCTGAAGTGGTGTAGGGTTTCCTGCCTAGGCAGGGGGTTGGACTAGAAGACCTCCAAGGTCCCTTCCAACTCTGTTATTCTATTCTACTCCGTTCCATTCCATTCCATTCTATTCTATTCTAAATAACTAAAATTAGTTATTTAAGTTAAAAACTCCATGTCATGTGCCCCTCAGAAGGTCGCAAAAGGTAATCCCCGAGACATTCTGACTGTCATAAATGAGTCATTTGCCAAGCGTCTGAATTTTGATCATGCGATCATGGGGATACTGCAACGGTCGTTAAGTGTGAACAATGGGCGTGAGTCTCTTTTCTCAGTGCTGGTGTAAACTTTGAACAGTTTCTAAACGAATGGAACCTCTAGAGCATTTTAATCAATGTCTATAAGCCGCCTAGACTTCCAGAGTTACCTTTAGCGAGCTGGGGGTGGCATACAAGTTTAATAAGCAAATAAATCAAGTCACGGCACTGATTTGTATGACTGATATCAATGGAGCAGCTTCGCATTGAAAGAGCAATGGCAGAGAATCAAAGTAAACATCTATTTTTTGTTTTACTTCCTGAAATAACTAGAAATAGCAGAGATATCACCCTGGAGGACAATCTCATGAGCAGCCCAGCATGGAAAGAGTTTAGCAACAGAAGTGACGAAGAAGATTTCCTCTTCGACTGTTTCCCTCTTTTCGCTGTTTTCTCTTCTGACACACTTCTGTGTTTACCTTGGCTGTGTTTTCTCTCCTGATCCTATATCTTTGGCTGAAAGGTTTTACCTTAGGATCAGACTTCCTCAACCTTGGCAAACTTAAGATGGGTTAGACTTTAACTCCCAGAATTCCCAAGCTGGCAGGCTTGTAAGTTGAGCGCTACCTATAGCAGTGATGGCTAACCTTTTTGCCATTGCATGCCAAACGCACAAGCACGCATGCGCACCCATAATCCAATATGTGTGTGACCTCCCCCTACTGGGTGTGCCCCGCCCCTATGCATGCACATGCTCCCCCCTGTGCTCCCCCATGTAAGTGTGACCCACTACATGTGCCCCACTCCTGCGCATGCACATGTGACTCCACACACATATATGCAGAACCGCCCCATGCAAGCACCTCCCGCATGCACAGCAGAGACCCAAAAAGCAGCTGGTCGGCGGGAGGCATGCGTGCATGCGCAGCAGAGCTGAGTTCGGGCGAAGACTCACGTGCCCGCCGACAGGGCTCTGCGTGCCACCTGTAGCATGCATGCCATAGGTTCACCATCACGGCCCTATAGTGATTCTCAATTGTGAAAGCTGGTACAGGAGTCCACAACTCCCGGTCAACGGATCGGCACCGGGCCATGGCATGCCAGCAACCGGGCCACGGAAACAAGCGAAGTCCCATCCACAGGATTCAGGCAGCCCACGAAACCACACTCTCTGGTCCTCCGTTGAAAAATCTCTCCACAGAACTGGTCCCTGGGGTCCAAAATATCGGGGGCTAGAATAATAGAATAAGGAGATGGAAGGGACCTTGGAAATGTTCTAGTCCAACTCTCTGCTTAGGCAGGAAATCCTATACCATTCCAGACAAATGGTTATCCAACCGCTTCTTAAAAACTTACAGTGTTGGAGCATTCACAACTTCTAGAGGCAAGTTATTCCACTGGTTAATTGTTCTAACTGTCAGGAAATTTCTCCTAGGTTGTTTCTCTCCTTGACTAGTTTCCACCCGTTGCTTCTCATCCTGCCCTCAGGTGCTTTGGGGAATAGGTTGATCCATTCTTCTTAGTGGCAGCCCCTTACATATTGGAACTCTGCCATCATATCAATGACAGGAAGTCCACAGGTGGGTAGGAGGTGGCTGACAATCCATCAGATCTGTAAAAGGAGGGATGGAAACTGAACTAGGAGAGATTCAACCTGGAAATGAGGAGAAATTTTCTGACAGTAAGAGCAATCAACCAATAGAACAACTTTTCAGACGTGCAAACTTCATCACTGGAGGCTTTCAAGAAGAGACCATAGCAGTGGTGGGATTCAATTTTTTTTAATTACCGGTTCTGTGGGCGTGGCATGGCTTGGTGGGGGTGGCAGGGGAAAGATACTGTAAAATCTCCATTCCCTCCCCACTCCAGGGGAAGGATACTGCAAAATCCCCATTTCCTCCAGATCAACTGGGCCTCGGGAGGGAGAGAATACATTGGGGGTGGGGCCAGCCAGAGGTGATATTTACTAGTTCTCCAAACTACTCAAAATTTCCGCTACCATTTCTCCAGGACTGGTTAGAACCTGCTGAATACCACCTCTGGATTGCACAGCCATCTATCAGAAATGGTGTAGGGTCTGCTTGGGCGGGAGGTTGGACTAGGTGACCTCCAAGGTCACTTCCAACTCTGCTGACCTGTTATCTATTAAAAGTGAGCTATGTATTAAAAGGGAGGGGGCTGAAGAAAGGAGAAACAAAGCTCCAAGTGAACCTAGCGTGTTGCAAAAGTGCCATGGGAAGGATGCAGACTCTCGCTAACCATCTTCTTCCCCCAAGTGTCTGCGACAGGGGAAGTGGTTGTAGAAACTGAAGGTTGAGCAAGTCGAAGGACGAAAACCATCCATGCACCTGTCTGTTTCCTTTGCTGCTCTGGCCAGCTGGGGGGGGGTTGTGGGTTGTCGGGGGGGGGAGGTGTGAACGGAGAGGCGCGAGAGATGATCTGGTGGCTGCCTGAAGCCGAGCAGCAAGCCAGAACAGGAAGCCTGTGGTTTCCCGTGTAGAAATCGAGGCGTAGCCAGGCAAGGCTGAGAGAGAGGCAGCGGAAGCAGCCGCAGGAGAAGCCTCTCACGGCAACCCTTCGAATGAGCTGAGATGGAGGAAGGCCAGACGCCAGCCAAGCCAGAGGGAGAACGAAGGGGATGAGGAATGGGGAGCTGCCGGAAACTGCCCACGGCGTGAAGACAAGGGGACCAGAAAGGTGAGGGGTGGGGAAGGACTTGTTTCGTGAAGTTGATTTTGTTTAGAGGCAAGGAAGTCTTCTGCGTAGGAGGTGGGCTTTCCAACTCAGAGGTTCTCAATAGGCCTCCTGGTCTGGGGCCTTAAACCACGAGATCTTCAATCTTAGCAGCTTGAAGACGGGTGGACTTCAACTCCCAGAATTCCCCAGTCAGCTGACTGGGGAATTCTGGGAGTCGAAGTCCACCCGTCTTTAAGCTGCCAACATTGAGAAAGACGTAGCTGCAACCCTGCAGTCTTCCAGATACTTTGGGGTCCAACCCCATAATTCGAAGTCAAGACCCAAGCCATTCCAAAGCTGTGAAGATCTGGGTTTTCCTGGGTAGGATAGAGGATGGGCTGTAAGGATATTTAATTTGGGGCCTGGGGGTTGTTTCTAAGAATGGTGCTCCTAACCATGTTTTAAAGATTGTGGTGAGCCGCGTCGTGTGAGATAAGCAGCCATATACATCCGGTAAATAGATAATAAATAGACAAAACAAAGACAGTGGCTGAAAGAGGGTTTTCTGTATAAGGTGGCCTATGACTCCCAGCATTCCTAAGCAGTATAGTGACTGGGAATTCTGGGAGTTGTGCCCCAATAGGATCAGACTGGGGGAAAGTTGGCATTGTTGTTATCGTTAGTTGCGAAGTCATATCCGACCCATTGCGACCCCAAGGACAACGTTCCTCCAGGCCTTCCTGTCCTCTATCATCCTCCGGAGTCCATTTAAGCTCACGCCGACTGCTTCGGTGACTCCATCCAGCCACTTCATTCTCTGTCGTCCCCCTTCTTCTTTTGCCTTCCATCTTTCCCAGCATTAGGCTCTTCTCCAGTGAGTCCTTCCTTCTTGTTAGGTGGCCAAAGTGCTTGAGTTAAGTTGGCGTAGTCAATCATAATGTATTGGAGGTTTTATTGCAAATGGTCGCAGAGAGAGTCAAAGAGGACAATGTTGTGAGTTTGGGCTGTTGATAACCATGGATCTTTATTACCCAGGTTGCTAATATGAGGAAGGAGAAACTGGGCCGAACTGGAAACAGGGTACTGGATATAGGAACTGGAACTGGAAATCTTTGCCACAACGTGGCTTCCTCAAATCTAGACTGTTTGTGTCTTTAATATCTAAAGGAGAAAAAATATATCAGAGTATTGTAACATGTTAGCTGGGAGGAAGACTCGATTTGATAAAGTTTAGGGCAGGGGAAATGCGGAAATAACCTCCCTTTCCCCCAGATTTGGCCAAAAGAGGAGCTTAATTATCATTATCATTATGGCAACAAGGCCAAACAAGCCATTAGCATGTCCCCATTAAAATATACTGTACATCTGTGCAAATGTCATGGCATAACCTACTAAGTGACAGGGGAGCTCTGATCTATCTTATATTGAGAATGAAGCAAAGGAAAACCAGAAACCTGAATTTTAGGGTTCAAAACTCTGACAATTTAACGCTGAATACCCTCTTGGGCGAGATCACTTATGGATTTCCCCTCCCAAAGGAGTTGTTTTTGGCTGTTGTTAAGATCTGATCACATTCAAAAAACACTTCCCTTTCATAAAAAAATAAGGCAGTAAAAATGCAAATATTTCGGTCATTATTTGTGTCTGTTTGCAGTATTTTAAAGAGAATGCAAGCTTTGGAACCTTGTTATCCTACACACACACACCTTGGTTTATAAGGAGAAAAGCAACCCAGAACTAAGGACACATTTCCTAACTGTGAGAACAGTTAACAGCAACAGAGTCATGGAGGTCATCTAGTCCAACCCCCTGCTCACGCTGGAGACTTGTACTAGGGATTCAAACCGCCAAACTGCTGACCTTTCTGATCAACAAGCTCAGTGTCCAATCAACTAGTGGAACTGCTTGCCTTCAGAAGCTGTGAGTGCTCCATCACTGGAGGTTTTTAAGAAGAGACTGGACAGCCACTTGTCTGGAATGGTATATAGGGTCACCTGATTGAGCAGGGGGTTGGACTAGAAGGCCTCTAAGGTCCCCTCCAGTTCTGTTTTTCTGTTACGGTGCCCATGAACAAAGCCCACATAGGCATTTGAGTGGATATCATTGATGTTGTAGGCCAGCAGAGCCCAGACAGAATTAGATTGAGGAAGTTTGCCTTAACAGGGAACTAATTTGAGTGTGACACCCTAATGTGGGGAAAACAATTCTAGCTAGGCCACAAGGTGAACCAACAGCTGCTTTGGAGAAGAACTGAAGCTTTGCAGGACTAATTATCCCCATCTATAAAAAGGGGAGGCGAGAGAATTTAACCAGAAGTAAAATCGTTTTAAAATCTTCTATTATTAAGATTAGTTTAAAACTAGCAGGAGGAAAAAAAAGAGAATTGAACATTTTTTTTTGTGGATGGCGATTTTTTTCTGCAAAATTGGTCACTTGCAGAAATATCTCATACTCATCCATTCTAAGTTGGTTACCGGGACCAGAGGTTTAGTCTTCTGAGCTTTTGGATATTTTATACGGCAACATTTTGTTGCTGTTCCCCTTTTTATGATATATTATGATATATTTCCATCCTTGCCCCTGTCTCTATTGCATACAGCAATTTCTGTCTATGGAAATGGGGTTAAAGAGAAGAAAGCAGGCAATTTGCAGAGAACCATCCGTGAAATGTGTTCAGAATACAGGTACTATAGACCTTGCTTAATAATGCTCATTGGGACCAGAAACTTCATCATTAAGTAACGCAATCATAAAAACTACATGGCTGCACATACACGAACATACGTACATCATATGTAATAATTTTTCAACTTTCAATTTCTAAACATTAGGAGTGCTCAAAAGCTGTGACGCGCCTTGGGGATTGCAAAGATATTTTGGTTACTTTAATATAATTTAGATGTGCTTGGTAAAGTAAATACATACATATAACTTTTAAATATTTTGTTTCATTTGCTGTGCATATATACACAGCAGGGGTGGGTTTCTGCCAATTCTAACCTCTTCTACAGAAGAGGTTCCACAAATCTACAGTGCCGTTTAGAACCGGTTCCAGCTCCCTCTCCCCGCCTGTCTGTCCATCATCAAGATGAAGAGTCAGAGGAGGAATTCTGGGAGTTTTATTAGAATTTAGAATTTGTAGGCCGCCCTTTTCCCTGAGGGGACTCAGGGCGGCTCAACTTGAAGTCCACAAGTCTTAAAGGTGTCAAGTGTGAACACCCCTGGGTTTGTTTTTTTTTCTAAAGGGTTAGGGGTGCAAGGGTCTTGCAACTTGACAGCTTTAAGACTTGCGTGCTTCAAATGCCAGTTTCTAAGCCAACATTTTGGTTGCTAAGCAAGAGCGTTGTTAAGTGAGTTTCACCACATTTTACAAGTTGGCCACAACCACCCAGTCACATGGCTGGCAAGCCACTCCCACCTGGTCACATGGCCAATAAGCCACTCCCAAAAAGCAGGCCACACATACAGAAGAGGTTCTAAAAAAATTTGAAACCCAACAGTGATACACAGACACATCTGCATTAAAACACACACACACAGATGCACACACAGTGTTATGACACACCTACACTTACAGATGAAACTAAAACTCTTTGTGGTGCATATTTTAGCTCTTAACTAGAGAGAAGTGGCATAACAGGAATCAGGCTGCAAAATTGTAGTAGGAGTCCAAGTGGCAGCTAGGCAAACAGAATAACAAAAGTGAGAAGGGACCTTGGAGGTCTTCTAGTCCATCCCCACTGCTCAAGCAGCAGACCCTAGTATATACCATTCCAGACAAGTGGCTGTCCAGTCTCTTTTTAAAAGCCTCTGGTGATGGAGCACCCACAACTTCTGAAAGCAAGCAGTTCCACTGATTAATTGTTCTGTCAGGAATAATACAATAGCAGAGTTGGAAGGGACCTTGGAGGTCTTTTAGTCCAACCCCTTGCCTAGGCAGGAAACCTTATACCGTTTCAGACAAATGGCTATCCAACATCTTCTTAAAGACTTCCAGTGTTGGGGCATTCACAACTTCTGGAGGCAAGTTGTTCCACTGATTAATTGTTCTAACTGTCAGGAAATTTCTGCTCAGTTCTAAGTTCCTTCTCTCCTTGATTAGTTTCCACCCATTGCTTCTTGTTCTGCCCTCAGGTGCTTTGGAGAATAGTTTGATGCCCTCTTCTTTGTGGCAACTCCTGAGATATTGGAAGACTGCTATCATATCTCCCCTAGTCCTTCTGTTCATTAGGTCCAGGTTGCTTCTCCCCTTGATTAGTTTCCATTCATTGCTTCTTGTCTTGCCTTCTGGTGCTTTAGGAAATAAGTTGAGCTCCTCCTCTTTGTGGCAGGCCCGGAGATATTGGAACACTGGTATCATGTCGCCCCTAGTCCTTCTTTTCACTAGACTGGGCATACTCAATTCCTACTACCCTTCTTCATGTTTTAGCCTCCAGTCCCCTAATCATCTTTGTTGCTCAGCCCTGCACGATTTCCAGAGTCTCAACATCTTTTTTATAATAGGGTGACCAAAACTGGATGCAATATTCTTGAGTGTGGTCTAATCTGAAGCCATAGTCTGGAATGCTTTAAAGCAGGGGTGTCAAACTCCCAGCGTCACATTGTTGTCATGTGACATATCACGACTTCTCCCCTCCCTTCTCAAAACCGGGGGTGGGTGTGGCCAGTGTGTGATGCATTCACAAGTTCGACACCCCTGCTTTACAGTATAGATGTGGAAAAACAGTTATACATCACTTTTTTTCAGAGCCGTTGTTAGTCACCAAACAAATGGTTGTAAGTGGAGCAGTGGTGGGTTTCAAATTTTTTTAGAATCTCTTCTGTAGGTGTGGCCTGCTTTGTGGGGAGTGGCTTGCCAGCCATGTGACTGGGTGGGAGTGGCTTGCCAGCCATGTGACCGGGTGGGAGTGGCTTGCCAGCCATGTGACCGGGTGGGAGTGGCTTGCCAGCCATGTGACTGGGTGGCCATGGCCAACTTGTAAAATGTGATGAAACTCACTTAACAATGCTCTTGCTTAGCAATCAAAATGTTGGCTCAGAAACTCTGGCATTTGAAGCACGCAAGTCTTAAAGCTGACAAGTTACAAGACCCTTCCACCCCAACCCTTTAGAAAAAAAAAAAACAGGGGTGTTCAAACTTGACAGCTCCAAGACTTGTGGACTTCAACTCCCAGAATTCCTCCTCTCGCTCTTCATCTTGATGATGTGTGGCTGGGCGGGTGGAGGGAGCTGGAACCGGTTCTAAACGGCACTGTAGATTTGTGGAACCTCTTCTATAGAAGAGGTTAGAACTGGCAGGAAACCCACCCCTGACCTGTAGCAACTTAGAGAGGCAGCTTTAACAGACAGTACTTCCCCCCCCCCACATCTTTCAAATAATAATAATAATAAAAAAGACTTGGCCACTGCTGCTTTTCTCCCAAGTGAATCACTATTAAAAGTCCCAGGAGCAGGAAATGACTTTTTCCCTTGGTAAATTGGCAACGCAAATTCCATTTCTTTGTAGTCTTGCCTCGCCCTTCCATTAATTGTCTTCCTAATCGTTCCACTGGTAAATTTACAAGACAAGAAGACAATCTCTTCGTGTATATTTCTCTCCCCCACCCGCAAACAAAGAATATGATTTATGTTTATGTTTAAATGCCTAAGTGCTGATGGTAATATATGTCTGAATTAAATGCACTTAAAAACAGTCCTGATTTATTCACACTTTATCTTATTTTTTTATTTGTGTGTTTATAACCTGCCTTTATGTAATACACACACACACACACACACACACACACACAAACACACAGGTAAGCAGTATGCTTCCTCCCATATTTGGGCATACCAGGTGCTTTGACAAAAGAAAAAAAAAACACTTAATCATTCTCCTGGCTCAGCTGATAAGGGAGGAGATCTTGTGGCTTAGAGGTTAATATAACTGCCTAATATGTAAAAATCATCCCAGGTTTGAATCCCAGTAAGGGTAGGGCTAGCTGATGACAGCTAAATAGCTTGAAATAGATCTATACTAGTCCAAATTGTTTTAATTAAAAATAATTTTAACCATATAATTATTGATGATGGTGGTGAAGTTACCATTCAGTCGTGAACGGAGATTCAATGGGCCGAGTGTCTCCACATCTAAGAGACGTGGTGGCACAGTGGTTAGAGTGCAGTACTACAATCTACTTCTGCTGACTGCTGATTGCCAGCACTTTGGCAGTTCAAGTCCCACGGGCTCAAGGTTGACTCATCCTTCCATCCTTCCGAAGTGGGTAAAATGAGGAGCCGGATTGTTGGGGGACAATATGCTGACTCTATAACCAGCTTAGAGAGGGCTGTAAAGCACTGTGAAGTGGTATATAAGTCTATTGCTATTCTTCTGATCTTGAACTTCTTTGATTTTTTTTCTATGCTGGTGTCAGCTTGGTGGTGTCCAGCCATTGTGTTCTTTGATGGCCTAGTTTCCTTTTACTGCTAACTCTCCCATGCACGATTGTTTTCTCCAGTGAATTCTTCCACATGATACGGTCAAAACTAATGAGATGCAGTTTCTTGATTTTGCCTTCCAGTGACATGTCTGGTATTATGTGTCCAAGTACTTGAGGGGTCCTTGGTGCTCCCAGAGCTTGGCTGTTTTCTTACAGACGTTTCACTAGCATTGATGATGTTACCTAGTTAGGGTAATGAAACGTCTGCAAGAAAACAAGCTCAGAGAGCACCAAGGATCCTTTATTTCAACCCCGAGCTACAAATATTATCCTTTATTGGTTCAAGTACTTGCTTCTTGGACACCTTTAGAATAGAATAACAGAGTTGGAAGGGACCTTGGAGGTGCTCTAGTCCAACCCCCTGCTTAGGCAGGAAACCCTACGCCACTTCAGACAAATGGTCATCCAACATCTTCTTTAAAACTTGTGTTGGAGCATTCACAACTTCTGGAGGCAAGTTGTTCCACTGATTAATTGTTCTAACAGTCAGGACATTTATCCCCAATTCTAAGTTGCTTCTCTCCTCGATTAATTTCCACCCATTGCTTCTTGTTCTACCCTCAGGTGCCTTGGAAAATAGTTTGACTCTCTTTTCTTTGTGGCAACCCCTGAGATAGCAGTAGCAATAGCAGTAGCAGTTAGACTTATATACCACTTCATAGGGCTTTCAGCCCTCTCTAAGCGGAGTCAGCATATTGCCCCCAACAACAATCTGGGTCCTCATTTCACCCACCTCGGAAGAATGAAGGCTGAGGTAAACCTTGAGCCGGTGAGATTTGAACCGCTGAACTGCAGATAACAGTCAGCTGAAGTGGCCTGCAGTACTGCACCCTAACCACTGCGCCACCTCGATATTGGAAGACTGCTATCATGTCTCCCCTAGTCCTTCTTTTCATTAAACTAGACATACCCAGTTCTATTTTAGTGAAAAGAAGGACTGGGGCAGAGATGGGTTGCTCCTAGTTTGGCCTGGTTCAGCTGAACCAGTAGTGGTGATCTGGCCTGGGTTGCACAACCAGCAGCAATCCAGGCTGGCCACACCCCGGGCTCCGTTGCGTTGCTGGCATCTTTTTTATTAGCTTTTACCGTATTTTTCAGTGTATAAGATGCACCACCACCCCCTAAAAGAGGGTGAAAATTTGAATGCATCTTATACACTGAATGCAGTTCAGTTCAGTTCAGTTTATTAAATTTCTATGCTGCCCTTTTCCCCCGAAGGGGACTCAGGGCGGCTCACAACCCGAACCGGGGAATGTAGCCCCACCTACCCACCGGCCCCAACCCTTCGGCCTCTGCCTCCCAGCATTTTACCTCGTTGCAACAAACGTGGGCTTGTGGAAGTTTCAATAAACTATAGCAATCCCTGCAGCCTGGGAGAAATTGAAAGTGAAACTTGCTGTTTGCTTCACGAGGCAAATTGCTGGGAGGCAGATTTTTATTTTCTTGTGCTAATCAGGCTGTTTGCTGCAAGGAGGTAAGTCAACAACTATAAATGCCTATAGAATGTTCATATTATTAGACTTATTTTTTAAAGCCTGCTTTATTATTATTCTAGACAACTTAACAAAATGAAGAAGCTTTTTAAAATAAATGCTTGATCTGAAGAGGCCTAGTGTTATTGTTTTTTAAAGTGCTATTCTTTTAAATAGCAAAGAATAACTATGCTTCCAGAAAGCACATCAATTTTAACAGCATCTGTACAAGTATAGTCTGAAATATAACACTACAAACCGTGTATATTGTCTGTACTGTTTGTTGCAAAGAGGCAAATTGCTGAGAGGCAGATATTTTTCCCTTGTTTTCCTCCCCAAAATCTAGGTGTGTCTTATACTTTGGAGCATCTTATACTCCGAAAAATATTATAATGGTTTTTGCGCATGTGCAAAACTATTTACAGCAAATTGCGCATGCACGAGCGATGTGCGCCCACAAAGCGCATGCAAAGCAAACCGGTACCGGTTTGCGTAGGAACCCGCCAGTGGTGGGTTCCGGATCCCGTTGGAACTCCTCTACCTGAAATTTTCAAATAGAACTAAATCTGTTTCTTTTTTTCTTCTAACAAAGCAGAAAATCCTTCCACATAGAAGAGTCGTTCATTTGGAGCAAGTAAAAAAAAATGGAGCATGAAATGAATGCAATAGGAGAAGAACAGACACAGAAGAGTGATGCTTCGGATGCAGGAATGCCAGGAACAGCAGAAAACCAGGTAAGGGGCCCAATTGTCAAGCAAAGGCATTTTAGGCAAACATTATCAGTCCCTATCACCGTGGGGGAAGCTGTAGCATAGAATCAACCCCCAGGATGGAAAAGTACAAGTTAAAAACATAGAAAGAGGCAATTCTTATCTGAATAGTAGTAGGGAATGAGCTTAATGGGAGAGATGGAATGCAGCTGGAAAAGCAGGAAGAGGAGAATGAATTGGCTCTTTAAGAAAAAACCATAGAGCAGCCTTCCTCGGTGTCCTGCCTTCCAGATGTGGCCGGATTTTAATTCCTGTAATTCTGCTAGTCATCTGGTGACAGCTGCCCTTGAACATCTGTAGTGGTGCTTGCCGGTGTTGGCAATGTTAAGATGCAGGACTTTAATTCCCAGAATTCCTCAGCCAGCATGTTCCTGGGGGGAGCCTGGAAAAAGATGCAGCTGCTTTAAAGGGACTCATCAAACTCGATTTCATTGAGGGCTGCATCGGGGTTGTGTTTGACCTCGGGGAGCTGGGGTGGGCATGGCCAGTTCAACATTACTCATGTTGGGGCGTCTGTGGTGGCCCGTGCACTCTGCCAGCAAAAATGGGCTTCCAAGCTCCGTTTTCAACTGCAATGGCCTCCTGCAACCTTCTGCCAGCGAAAACAGCTCTGGAGGACCACCTGCGACCGTCCCAAGCTCCATTTCCTCTGGCAGACCTACCACAGGCTGGGCCTTCACTGTTTCCACGGCGGTGCCACTGGCCAGATCTAAGCACTCCATGGGCTGGATCCAGCCCCCAGGCTTTGCGTTTGATGCCCCTGCATTAAAGCATCTGTGACTTCTTAGCATCACCAACCCATCCTTCAGCAAGGGCCTACATGCCTTTTTATTTTTAGGTTTTTGAAATGTGCATCCTGCCTTTCCAAACTAGGTTTCCCAAGCAATAAGCCATGCTAGAACAGAGATAAAGTCCTTCGGTAACATTCTAAAGCAATTCGAGTATGCAACAATATTTTACAGATATTCGATGTACAAACACAACTGAGCTCAAAATTTCCATTCCTAAGCAAGAGAGTTAAGGGACTTTTTGCCCCATTTTACAATTGTTCCTGCCACAGTTCTTAAGTGAATCGCTGCAGCTGTTAAATTAGTGACACGGATGTTAAGTGAATTTGGCTTCCCGGTTGACTTTTCTTATCAAAAGCTGACCAAATGACCCTGGGACACTACCTGTCATAAATACATGCCAGTTACCAAGTGTCTGGATTTTTATAATAGGACCATGGGGATGCTGAAATGGTTTTAAGACCACACAAGTCACTGTTTTCAATGCCGTTGTAACTTAAAACGGTCACTATAAAGCAATGGTTATAAGTCGAGGATTACCTGTAATCCTTCAGTAAGATTCTAAAACAGTTAAAACGTACAACAATATTCTAATTAGAACGCAACCAGTTAAAACAGTGTTTCTCAACTTTGGAAACTTGAAGATGGGTGGACTTCAGCTCCCAGAATTCCCCAGCCAGCATGGCTGGGGAATTCTGGGAGCTGAAGTCCACCCATCTTCAAGTTTCCAAGAGTGAGAGACACTGTGCTAGACTTGATTCAGATAAGAACCCACTTCTGCCTTTTCTTTCTCTTGTTTAGTTTATTTTATTGCCATTGCACCTCGTACAATGAAATTAAACGCGATCTTCAGCGTACAATGACAGTTCAGGTTGTGGTTGTTAAGGAATCACGTGCAGTCATTAAGCACAACATCAGGGGTGGCTGGTTTCCTCTCATTGAGTTGAACTTATTGGAAGCTGGCAGTGAAGATCGCAAGTGGTGATGGTGTGACTATAGGAGGCTGTGACCATTGTAACTGTGTGCATTGTTTTCCCAATCCAGAGCGTCTCTTCTGAAGTTGAATTCAGCGCTCTGCCAAGCCAGGGCCCAGTTCTGCGCTCAAAGCCACGAACTCAGAAACACGCCCTTGTCCGTCCCTGGAAATCTCTGCCTCCCACTCCTTCGGGATTACTGGAAAAAGACCAGAAAGGTAAGAAGAGATCTGCATTTTTCCTCTCTCTCGTTTCCTAATACAGCTAGTCCTCGGCTAATACCACTCTATAAAGCCTTAGTAAGACCACATCTAGAGTACTACATCCAGTTTTGGTCACCACACTATAAAAAAGATATTGAGACTCTAGAAAAAGAGCAACCAGAATAATTAGGGGACTGGAGGCTAAAACATATGAAGAATGATTACAGGAACTGGGCATGGCTGGTCTAGTGAAGAGAAGGACCAGGGGAGACATGATAGCAGTGTTCCAATATTTGAGGGGCTGCCACAGAGAGGAGGGGGTCAAGCTATTTTCCAAAGCAGCTGAAGGCCAGACAAGGAATAATGGATGGAAACTGACCAAGGAGAGATTCAACCTGGAAATAAGGAGTAACTTTCTGACTGTGAGAGCAAACAACCAATGGAACAGCTTTGCCTTCGAAAGTTGTAGGAGCTCCACCCCTTGAGACTTTCAAGAAGAGATTTGATTGTCAGAAATGGTGTAGAGTCTCCTGCTTGAGCGGAGGTTGGACTAGATGACCTTCAAGGTCCCTTCCAACTCTTTTAATCTGTAAATCAGTTCATTTAGTGAACGTACAACAGCAAGTTTGAAATTTTTTCTTTCTTGTTTATAATCCAATGTGTTTCACTAATTTAGAAAATTGTGGGGATCCAGGAATCAAGTTTACAAAGTGAAGATCCATTCAGGGTATTTTCCACTTATTTTATTTCTTTTTTTCCCTCTGGTAGCAGGGAAAAGAATTAGGACACCCCCATTCCTTTAATTCAGTAATGTATGCTATTTATGAGTATAGAAGTTTGACGCCACTTTAACAATCATGAAACGAAATGGCTGGGGTGGTAAAGTAGTGCTGGGTTTCAAAAGGCAGATATATTTGCCCTTCTTCACCAATTGGACCTGATCTGTGTCACATCAGGAGAAAAGTTGTGTACTTAGGTTGTATAAGTACACTATAAGCACGCTTTCCACAGTAGAAAATCGATTGTGGTTCAGTGATTTAGCTGAGAAAATTGGATGTCTGCTCAGCACTGCCCCCCTGTGGTAAAGAACAAGACCTCCGCCAAAGTTCAATTTTTAACCCAACGATAGTAGAACACCCAAGGAGTCAAAAAAGTCAAGATGGTGGTCGTAACTACGGTATATTGTAGAAGCCTTTTTATGTGTGTGATGGATATCCTTTTCCTTCTATTTTTTTGCATTTGGCATCTGACAGAAGCCAAAAGCCAACTGCCTGACAAAATAAGCTGCCGTTATTTTCTTACTTCCTAATTATAACATAAGCTCAGTTTTACTTAAAAACAAAAAACAAGAACTTTGGGGAACTCTCTTCAATTGTGCAACAGACACTTCCAACACTTGGTATGAAATGTGGACTAAACCAATTTAGTTTAGAAAGGAGAGTGATTAGAATTTCCACAAGACGCAACTTTGACGCTAGTTTCAGCACTTTTTCTTGCACAATTGTTTTTCTCAAAGAATTTGTTCATGCGCAACGAAGTGTTGGAAGAAACATCCATCTGGTTCAGTTCCAAGCTGGGAGAAAGGCACTGGAGACAAAATGGAGGCTGGAGGCTGATTGGAAAGAGGTTCCATATATTGATGAACAAGACCACGTTTGTGGTTCTGGTGAAACTGACCACATGGAGTTGAGAGTGGGGCAGTATTTATACCTTCTCTTGGGTTTTGCACTTGAACTCCCTGTTCCTATTCAAGAATATGTATTCTATTGGATGTTGTCAACTCCCACGGGGCCATGTACAAATCCTAGGAGTTTGTCTGAGCTAGGTTTGGTTGGAGACTAAAACATATGAAGAACGGTTGCAGGAACTGGGTATGTTTAGTTTAATGAAAAGAAGGACTAGGGGATAGCAGTCTTCCAATATCTCAGGGGTTGCCACAAAGAAGAGGGAGTCAAGCTATTCTCCATGGCACTTGTGTGTAGAACAAGAAGCAGTGGGTGGGGGGAGGCATTGCTGATGTCGCGATGATACAATGTGCGATCTTGAAGCTCCAAGATCGCCGTCGATATCTCTGCCACTGCACAGTCCTTTTGAACCTAAACCACCCCACAGAGACGGTGATAGAGAAGGACACATCCTGCTAATCCCAGGGACATCGCAAAGTCCCTGTTAGATCCAGGAGAAGCCCTTTTTTTTCCGGTGACAGAGAAGCAGCCATTAAAGCTGCTGAAAGTTGGGACAGATCCAGAATGGAAGGAAAGCGGGAGAGAAAGTGTGTCGAATTGATGAGATAAATTTTATTATTAAAGAAAAGAATACTCAAAAAGATCAAAAGTAAAATTAAAATTGAAGACAGAAGAGTTTAAGTGGTGAGATTAAGCCTGAATCAAAACTTATTTTTCTTTAATCTTTTTATTGATGAAATTTTTTACAAACGCTTCTTATTTTTTAAACTACTTGATTTTTTTCTGCTATTTCTCTTTTTCAATATTTATTAAGACTTTCTTTCTTTTTCTTTTTTCAACACTCTATTGCATTTTCTTTTTAAGAATTTTTCTTTTTCTCCTTAAGTTTGGAATATAAATAGGGAAGTAAAAGTAGAGGAAAAGAAGTAACACTGCCACTTAGAGGCTTGGAGGCTTGGAAACATTATTTTTCTTTTTTTCCCTTTGAGTATTTGATCTACATTTCAAGATCTCTAAGCTTTATTTATTGAAAATGATAGCGGGATGAGCACGGATTGTTTATACAGGTGCTCCTCCGGGGTACTATCAGTAGCTGGACTGGAGTGAAAAGAAGCTTGACTTGAAAGAGAGAAGATTGCAGTGAATTTGTTTGGAACTTAATAAAAAAGCCTTGGATTTTATATAGTGGCAGTGTTTACTATCTGGAGAAAAACACCAATACAGATGATGTTGCAACACGAAAAAGAAAAGGAAGTGACTTTGCAGATGATTATGCAAGAAATTAAAAAAATACAAGAACAGAGATCATCGAAAAGAAAATGGAGAATATTAAACAAAGAACAGGAAAAATAGATGGAAAAAATGAGAATATTTACCAAATGATGAAATACGAAGACAGATTTCAAAAAATTTAAGAAAAAGATGAACAAAGAGATAAGAAAATTGGAGATATTGACAGCAGATTGAGTGTGGTTGAAAAAGACAAGAGTGGAATATTGGAATGCGAGAGCGACAGATCAGAATTTTATCTCAGATTCCAGAATATAGAAGAAGAAAAGGGAGACAATTTGGCAGAAGTAATGATAGAAATTCTGGCAGAAGCATCGGTGATAACCAAAGGGAAGTTAATGGAAGGAATAGATGAGGGGTTTTGAATCTTTACAAGATATGCAGTGAAAAACAAGTTGCCAAGAGAAGTCCATATAAGATCTACTAAGAAAACAATTAGAACACAAATACTACAAATGGCAAGAGATATAAGATCGTACTACTATTGGATGGATACAGGATGATGTAATGAAATGCTATAATGCTATAATAAAAATTAATTTAAATTTAGTTAAACTTAGAATATTACGCATAAAATGAATTAATAATAGTTATAGTCATATAAATGATTAACAATAATAATGTGTATACACACACACACACACACACACACACACACACTAGATTGATAACATGAAATTTTATATACATTGTAAGTGAGGATTATGGAGAGGATACATAAAAGTTTTGTAACCAAAGATAAACAACTTTATACAGAATACAATATAAAGATGTAATATTACTGGATGGTTTTGGGATGATGTAATGAAATGCCATAATGTAAATTTATTCTAAACTTAGAATATCTCACATAAGAGGAAATAATAATGGTTGTAATCAAATAAATGTTTAAAAATAATAATTGTATGCATATATATTAGATTGATAATATGAGATTCTATATAAATTGTAAGCGAAGACTGTGGTGAGGGAGCACAAAGGTTTTGTAACAATCAACAAACTGTATGTAACTGGAGGATGGTTTTTATGCATCTTAAGAGCCAAGGTGGCGCAGTGGTTAAATGCAGCACTGCAGGCTACTGCTAGATCAGCAGGTCAGCGGTTCAAATCTCACCGGCTCAGGGTTGACTCAGCCTTCCATCCTTCCGAGGTGGGTAAAATGAGGACCCAGATTGTTGGGGGCAATATGCTGACTCTCTGTAAACCGCTTAGAGAGGCCTGAAAGGCCTATGAAGCGGTATATAAGTCTACTGCTATTGCTATTGCTTAGAACTGAGGAGAAATTTCCCGACAGTTAGAACAATTAATCAGTAGAATAACTTGCCTCCAGAAGTCGTGAATGCTCCAACACTGGAAGTCTTTAAGAAGATGTTGGATAGTCATTTGTTTGAAACGGTATAGGGTTTCCTGCCTAGGCAGGGGGTTGGACTAGAAGACCTCCAAGGTCCCTTCCAACTCTGCTATTGTATTGTATTGCAGCCTTTCTTGTTCTGGTGTCCAAATTTTCATCTGTGCCATGTGGCTGGGAGTTTCTCCTCCATTCCCTGACTCTGACCTCCACTCCCAGCCTGGAGAGATTATCCTGCAATGCAATGAAGGCTCTGAAGTTTGAACTGTTGGGGTGGTGCAGCTGAGATGATGCAATGAAGGGCTTTGGGCATTTCCTATTGTGGCTGAGGGCTAATCCTACCTTCGTTGGATCTTGGGTGAGGGCATTTGCTTATGAATAGAGCTTTATCTCTTAAGTGCTGACATTTACTGAGAGCTATTATGAAAGGCGGGAGCTGCTTTCCAAGAGCATTTTTTTCCATTTCTCATCCAGGGAAACATAATATTCTGCCTTTTTAATATTTCCTAAAATATTTCATTCTTCTAGGAGTGGGGTGGGTGCTAACTTTCTACAAAAATAAGTGTCAGGCCTGCATTTATATTCCTTTTAGAATTTTGGCCTGCCACACTTTCTCTTATTTCATTATGCTGTTTCTTTAAGTATAGTCAATGGGAAGGGGGATTAGAAGGAGTAGGATTTTGGAACGTATTGTTTTTCATTCTTTTGTAGAAGTCAAAGTCATCCTTTGTCTCCGCACTTTCACACCTGACCGGAAGTAGCTGGGCATGGACGCCAGCGTGGAAGAAGGAGATTGGACCATGTGATGGACTGTGGGTGTGGGGACAAGATCATGAACTTTTAACTGGGTGGGATTCTGATGTAACTTCCAGAGTTGGGATCCCCACAGCTATGTGCCAACATGCCTGCTTTATTAAATTGGAACTTTAAGCATAGTTTTGCCTTCAATTCTGATTTGATTCTACATGGTATTTGGAACGCTGACAGTAAGAGGGTTTTGTGTATGTCTGAGGATTGTATTTAACAGCTTTGGGGGTAGAGCTATCTCAGAGGTATCTGGAGCTGGGATTGTAATTTTCAGTCGTCCCCCCCCCCCTCAGGATTCTGGGAGTTGAAGTCCAGTTGTCATATAGATCAGGAGTTCCCAACCCCCGGGTTCCTTGGATCAGCATCGGGTTGTGACATGCCAAAAAACGGGCCACAGAAGTGAAGCCCAATCTGCAGGATGCAGGCAGCATCCAAAATTACGTCCCCTCTGGTCCGGGGAAAAACCTCTCTCTACGGAACCAGTTCCTGGGGCAATAAAAGTTGGGGGCCACTGCTGTAGAGAGTAAGGAAGATGATCTTAATGGAAGTCGGTAATAACAATGGCCTAGGTCAATAGTTCTCAATCTATGGTCTACGGATTCCCCGGAAGGGGGGGATGATGTCACAGGGGCTCCACGAAACCTTGTAGAAATGTTATGATTTAAATGTTGAGTTAAATCTTGGGGTCCGTAGCAGTGGTGGGATTCAAATAATTTAACAACTGGTTCTCTGCCCTAATGACCGTCTGGGTAGGCGGGGCTCGGTGGTCATGTGACTGGGTGGGCGTGGCCAACTCAACGTCACTCAGGTCAATGGACGCTTCGCCTTAGCTGTTACAATGTCATAAGGGTTAACCGGAGAGGCAGTTTCTGTAAGCAGGTCAATAAAGATTAGGCTAGAAACAACACCAGAATGTTTCCTTCCTGCCTTCCTTACAGGATTAGCCCTGTAAAGTGGAAAAAAACAAAAGGAGATTTCTTCCAACAACCGGTTCTCTGAACTACTTAGAAAGTCACCAACCGGTTCTCCTGAATAGGTGCGAACCGGCTGAATCCCACCACTGGTCCGTAGCCATAGTCTGTCGTCACAAAGGATATTGTGATGAAGAAAAGGTTGTGAACCACTGACTTAGGTAAAAGGGGCCAAAACATTTTTGAAGTCCAGAGCAACAAGATGTCATTCAGAAGCGACTCAGGCAGACACCTTCCCGATTCACTGGTGTACAAGAGAGAGAGAGGAGGGATGGGCCAGATTCACTGTTATAGCCCATCTCAATAAAAAGTAGCCTTAGTCTTCTTAGGAAGTTGATTTCCTGATCTGGTTTACTTAGCAGGGATTAGCAGTTTGGTACCCCAAAATGTAAAAAGACAAGGGTGTGAGTTTTAACAATAGAATAGGATGGGTAGGTTAGGTTGGATGGGGTGGAGTGGAATAGAATAGGAATAGGAATAGGAACAGGAACAGCATAACTTTATTTGGTCAAATGTGATTGGACACACAAGGAATTTGTGTACAGGTAGCCCCCTACTTAAAACAGTTCATTTAGTGACTGTTCAAACGGTAGTGAAAAAGATAACTTGCAACCATTTTTTTTCACACTTGCCATTTTTGCAGCATCCCCATGATCATGAGATCAAAATTCAGATTTTTGGCAACCGGTTCACACTTATGACCGTTGCTGCGTCCCAAGCTCATATGATCGATCACCTTCTGCAACCTTTTCACAAGCAAAATCAACGGGGGAAGCCAGATTCGTTTAACAACATGTTACTTACCTTATCAGCTGCAGTGATTCCCATAACAACTGTGTCAAGAAAGGACGTAAAATGGGGCAAAACTCATTTAACAAATGTCTCACTTAACAATAGAAATTTTGGGCTCAATTGTGGTCATAAGCCGAGGACTACATGTGGTCCATAGTAATCCACAATAGTCCGCAGAAGGTGTCCAGGACCACAGAAAAAGGATTCAGATGGTACATCCCCCTCTTCCCCGTTATATTAGTAGGAATTTCTGAAATTAAAAGGAGAGGCTGTTTTTATTTCTAGTGAGAAGCCATCTATGAGTTACAGATGGTCTTCGACTTATGACCACATTGGAGCCAGGATTTTTGTTGCTAAGCAAGGCAGTTGTTAAGATTTTATTATCTTTTTTGCCACAGTTAAGTGAATCACTACAGTTGTTAAGTGAATCATGCAGTCATTAAATGCATCTGGCTTCCCCCATTAACTTTGCTTGTCAGAAACCAGCTGGAAAGGTCATAAATAGTGAACACATCATCTCAGGATGGTATAATCATCAAAAATACAGGCTAGTGCCAAACACCCAAATTATTATCACGTGATCATGGGGATGCTGAGATGGATGTAAGCTTGAAGACTGGCCATAGATCACATTTTTCAGTGCCATTGTAACTCAAATGATTGCTAAACGGATGGCGGTTTTACTCTCTTTGAATAAACTGTGTTAATCTGAAAACCCCACCTAAGGAACACCATAGAGGAACACAACTACTATAGTGAAACACAACAAATGTCTTCATTTTAATGCCAGTTGTTATTGTGAATGATCTTCACTGTAAATATCAACCTGGGCTCTGCAACAATCTCCAAGGACACAATTATGGTCACGATGAAGGAGACAGAGAAATGTTAAAAACTCAGAAATGTCCAACTCGCCCTTCTATATTTCTTTCCAGAAATCACGCCGAGAAAGGTCATTTCCTTTAAAATGTCCAACTTTTAGGAAGCCCAGAAACAGAGGGGAGTCCCATTTTTCAAGGAAACGCTTTACACACACACACACAAACACGTTGCTGTTGTGTTGAAGAGGCTTCTTTGGAAGGTGTGAAATCCTTATCTAGCGCCAGTTTGTCTTGAAGATCAAATTCTTGTGGAGTGTGGTAGCATATAATAATTTTTTAAAATGTTTTGAACTCTGCTCCTCTTCCTGGTTCACTTGCACCCAAGACATTCTCTCTCCAAGCCCCCAGGAAGGTGGAAATGGCCAAACCACTTCTGAAAAATCTTGCCAAGGTTTCTGGGTCGGCTCCACCGGTGGCCTTTCTGGCAAAACCTTCGCACATTGCTGGCGAGACCCGTGGGCCTTGCTGTGCCTGGCTTCGTTTTTGTAGGCCCAGTCAAGTGGCCTACAACTCGCTCAAAATTTGGATAGATTTTTTCCCCCCCCAGGTGGTTGTGCTCTGCAGAGGAAGCCAGCAGAATCAGGGGGGGCTGCTGGAGGTCCGCACACCCTTCCTTGCAAGGGACAGGAGGGAGGGGGGCTGGAGGAGAGAAAGGCAGGGGAGACTCGCAGCTGGTCTGGTCTCGGTGTTGTCGGAAAGCTCATCTTCCTCGTGCATGGCTGTTCAGGAATGTGGCTCTGATTCTTAATCCAGGATTCCCTCAGGGGCAGTTTCGGCTGTGAGTCGTCGGATCCCTTGTCTCAGTTCTTACTATATGCTTATCCAAGTCGACACACAGGGCTTAGTGGTGGCAGCATTTCCTACCACGAACAAATCTAGTTAAGGTTTAATGTGGCTTGTTGTTTTGCATTGTCGTAATGCATAAGTTCAACCTCCTGGAGAAACGACGGTTGAAGTGGATTGCGCAAAATCAGAAAAAGGGAGGTTGATAATTTTGGGGCATGAATTCATCCGATGTTGTTTTTGTTTCCTCCTCTTTCTCTTCCTCCTCCTCGTCTTCCTGCTCTTCCTCCTCCTCCTCCCTCTCACCATCTTCCTCCTGCTCCTCCACTTCCTCCTCCTGCTCCTCCTCTTCCTCCTGCTCCTCCACTTCCTCCTCCTGCTCCTCCCCCTCTTCCTCCTGCTCCTCCACTTCCTCCTCCTGCTCCTCCCCCTCTTCCTCCTGCTCCTCCACTTCCTCCTCCTGCTCCTCCCCCTCTTCCTCCTGCTCCTCCACTTCCTCCTCCTGCTCCTCCCCCTCTTCCTCCTGCTCCTCCACTTCCTCCTCCTGCTCCTCCCCCTCTTCCTCCTGCTCCTCCACTTCCTCCTGCTCCTCCCCCTCTTCCTCCTGCTCCTCCACTTCCTCCTCCTGCTCCTCCTCTTCCTCCTCCTGCTCCTACACTTCCTCCTCCTCCTCCTCCTCCTCTTCCTCCCCCTCCTCCCTTTCCTCCTCCTCCTCCCCTTCCTCCTCCTCTTCCTCCTTCTTCTCCTTCTTCTCCTCCGGCTTCTTCTCCTCCTGTTCCTCCTCCTGTTCCTCCTCTTCCTCCTCCTCCTGTTCCTCCTTCTTCTCCTCCTGTTCCTCCTCCTCCTCCTCCTCCTCCTGTTCCTCTCCCTCCCGCTCCTCCTCTTCCTCCTCCTCCTGTTCCTCCTTCTTCTCCTCCTGTTCCTCCTCCTCCTCCTCCTCCTCCTCCTCCTCCTCCTCCTGTTCCTCTCCCTCCTGCTCCTCCTCTTCCTCCTCCTCTTCCTCCTCCTCCTCCTTCTCCGTCTTCTTCTCCTTCCTCTTCTCCTCCTTCTTCCTTTTGCACAGTCTTTTTCTCCTCTCTGACTTCCCTCCAGGCTGAAGAGTTTTTTGACATGGTGGCCACAATCCAGGCCCGGAGGCTTAACGACCAGCGGGCGGATTTTGCAGAGGCTGAAGTTGCAAGCGAAGAGAATCCTGGGATATCGGAGGACCAACTCTATGACACTATTCTAGCTCACCAGGTATGTTTATTCCCCCAACCTCTGGTCCTCCTGGCTGGAGGACTCTTTTTAAAAAAAAAAAAACTTTCCAGGGTCATCCTCCTCCCAAACACTCAAAATTGTAGAATTTAGGATTTAAGTTGTTCTAATGAGATGGTTTTACAGTTTCATCAAACCCTACTTTTATGGTTGCAATCCCCTTGTTGGTCTCTACTTTGGAATTACCGTGGTGCAGAGGAAAAATAGGTACTGTCATATATGCAAAAATAATAAAATAAATGAATAGTAATTCCAGGGTGAAAGTTTATTTATTTAGTCTATTTCTAAGGCTTCCCCCTCACCAGAAACTCTGGCCAGTATATGAAAAGATAAATCAACTGACTGTAACAATGCAAGACCTCCACGCTGGGAAGGAAAAGCGAAATCAATATAGAACAGTTAACAATGACAATTACATCACCCTTACACCCTTACAATTACATCACCCTTACACAACCACCTAGCTTATTCAGGATGGAAATGCCATTGTTTATTTAAACAAAATTGGTATGAGCAGGATCCATCAGGAGTAAGGTTTCTGGAGATTTGATGGAACTTAAAGTTTTGCAGAAAAACTAAGCATTTTTTGAGAAAAACAAAAAGCCAAAACGAGCCCAAATGCCCAAATGAGGAGTATCTACTCAGCATTTTAAAGCATTCCTTAGATTTTCATTTTATTGCAATTTGCTCTTTTTTTAACATCAGGAATATGTTTCAGAGAGGTTAGTAATGCAAATTAGGAAAGAAAAATATTGTCCTCTTCAAGGACTCCAATCATGATTGGAGGATTAAAAGAGGATTTCTTTTTCATAAAGATTCATTATTATTAATCCACAAGTATCCGGTCACGCAGTCAGTCAGTTTTTAGGTATCAATCGTCTGATGTTTTTATTGCATGGCATAAGGCAGGGGTTTTCCAACTTTTTCAGGTCATAGAAACTGTTAGTTTTTTGGTTTTTTTTAAAGCAGAACCAATAGGCAAAGCCAACATGTGCCATAGGGGGCGCGCGGAGCCCTTTCTAAAGGCACATGAGCTGTCACCCAGCTCAGCTTCACCATGCATGCCTGCGCGCCTCCTGCCCGCCAGCTGATTTTCAGGTCTCTGCAGTGCATGTGGGAGACGCAAATGCATGCTTGTGTGTGGGTCATATGCATGGGGGGGAGGCACCATTTTTGGTCCCAGGAGGCTTCAAGGAGGCCTGGGAGGCCCAAAATGGGGCACGCGGGGAGGCGAGGTGTTGTACGCGCATTGCATTATGGGTGTGGGCACGTGCGTGCAAGCTGTCGCACATGCACGAACGCTTTTGGCACACAAGGACCAAAAGGTTAGTCATCACTGCTATAGAACAACTAGAATGATTCTTTCTTGAGATACAAGCAGTCTTCAACTTGCAACCATAATGGACCCTTCCCATTCCGGTCATAACTCATGGTGGACATAAAGTGCATCACCCACAGGACCAACCGAATTTTCCAACCTTTTTTGTGGTGACCGTTCAGCGAGCCCACTGTTTTTGCTGAAAATACAATACAATACAATACAATACAATACAATACAATACAATACAATAGCAGAGTTGGAAGGGACCTTGGAGGTCTTCTAGTCCAACCCCCAGCCTAGGCAGGAAATCCTATATCATTTCAGACAGTTGGCTATCCAACATCTTCTTAAAGACTTCCAGTGTTGGGGCATTCACAACTTCTGGAGGCAAGCTGTTCCACTGATGAATTTGTTCTGTCAGGAAATTTCTCCTCAGTTCTAAGTTGCTTCTCTCCTTGATTAGTTTCCACCCATTGCTTCTTGTTCTACCCTCAGGTGCCTTGGAGAATAGTTTAACTCCCTCTTCTTTGTGGCAACCCCTGAGATATTGGAACACTGCTATCACGTCTCCCCTAGTCCTTCTTTCTATTAAACTAGACATACCCAGAAAACCTGAAGTAAACACCAGTTTTCTGCAAAAATGTCATAAATTACAGTCATGTGACTGCAGAACATTTGCAAATGGCCAAAAGTGCTGGCCTCTTGCCATGTGCCCAAAATGCCATCATATGATTGGGGGAATAGACGTCAGAACTAGGGAACAAGGTGGTATCTTTTGAGGGGAGGTCCATTGTAACTTTGAATTTTTGCTAAACAACTGGTCATAAGTTGAGGACTTCTTGTAGGCTATAATAAGAAAATCTCGCAAGTCTAGCCATATCCCAAAGGTGCTTTTTTTCAAGAGGCAACTGGACTTTCTGGTTTTTCTTTGAAGATGTTTCGCTTCTCATGCGAGAAGCTTTGTCAGCTCTGAGAAGCTCCGAGAAGAGCTGAAGAAGTTTCTTGGATGAGAAGCAAAACATCTTCAAAGAGAAAACCAGAAAGTCCAGTTGCCTCCTGAAAAAATTTCACCTTTGGGTGATAACCATGTCCTGGATGACTGAGAATCTCCATAGACAGTGTGCCCATGTCTTCTCTTCCCTCCTTCTTATACAGGTAGTCCTTGATTTAGAATCGCAGTTCAGCCCAAAATTTCTGTTGCTAAGCAAAACACTTGTGAATTTTGAAACCTTTCTTGCCAGAGTTGTTAAGTGAATCGCCGCAGTTGTTAATTTAGCAACACGGTTGTTAAGTGAATCTGACTTTCCCATCGACTTTTCTGGTCAGAAAGTCGCCAAAGTTGATCACATGACCTCGGGACACTGCAACGGTCGTAAATATGAACCAGTTGCCAAGCAGCCAAATTTGGATCGGGTGACCCTAGGAACAGTCGTGTGGAAAATGGTCATAAGTTACTTTTTTTCAATGCTGTTGTAACTTTGAATCTTCACTAAATGAATGGTTATAAGTTGAGGATTACCTGTACCGCAATGGGTTTTTATGAGTCTCTGGAATATTCTCCCACCTCTCTGAATTCCAATTTTTGGTTAAGTGATTTCTCCCCCCAAAAGCTTCTAGATTATTTCTCTGAAGTCATCCCCTTGGCTCCCTACACACAGTTTGAGTAACCCAATATAAACTATGTATGTCTGAAGGTGGCAAATAAATTAAACTTATCTCACACACATTTCTTCTTTGGAAAGGATTTGTTAACCCATAAAATGAGTCAGGTGTGGGTTTTATTGAGTGCATTCAAAGGCTCTGCAAATGTTTAGTGTTATGATTCATGGGCCTGAGCTGGAAACGATTTCAGAGTCGTTGTCTTCAGCAGTGAATTTTATGAAACAAGAGAGTAAACTAAATGTAACTAAGTGTAAAATAAAAATAGCTACATAACTGTTCGAACAATTTACTGCTTCTTGGAGATTTATCTACACTATATTGCCAAAAGTATTCGCTCAACCATCCATATACTCAGACTCAGTTGTGAGCGAATACTTTTGGCAGTATAGTGAATCTCACAAGCATACATCTATCGCTATTTAAAAAAACCTTTAAAACTACACAAATTGCTCTTTTGGGACACCATGAGTTTGCCTGTGTGTGTGTGTGTGTGTGTGTGTGTGTGTGTGTGTACACATACACATTCACACATTCACTCCTGCCTTTCCCCAACCCCTTCTTTTTCATCTGCTGAGGGCAGCCAGTGAGGGCTATGAAAAAAACAAACACCACAAGAAGATGGAGAAGATACAGTTGAGATGTCTTTCATTTAAATTTCCAGAGGTGCTTTTTTCAAAAGGCAACTGGACTTTCTGTTTTTTCTTTGAAGCTTCTTCAGCTCTGTCCAGTTGTCTCTTGAAAAAAGCACCTTTGGGACAATCAGATCTGGATGACTGAGAATCTCCATAGACTTTCATTTAAAGCAGATTCTTCATATGTATGTGTGTGTTTGTATCTGTATGTGTATGTGTGTGTGTATGTGTGTGTGTGTGTGTGTGTGTGTGTGTGTGTGTGTGTGTGTATGTATGTATGTAAGTATGTATTTATATATGTATATATGTAGGTCTTTGGTTATTCGGGTTTTCTCCCGCGTAAAATTGGAGGTGTCTTGGCGGGAGAAAACCCGAATAACCAAAGACCTACATACTAACACCCGCAAAAACCTCAGAAAACATATATATATATATATATTGCAACCTTTTGCAACCTTCTGACAAGCAAAGCCAACTATACCATTTCAGACAAATGGTTGTCTAATCTCTTCTTTAAGACTTCCGGTGTTGGAGCATTCACAACTTCTGGAGGCAAGTTGTTCCACTGATTAATTGCAGCAACAGCGTTGTGGCTTTCTCGTTACAGCTGGATAAATTTTTCGGCTTGTGTAATTTGTAACTCCTCCATAAATAAGGTTGACTGGGTGCTGAGCCTTGCACTTGATGACCCTCTTTTCTTTTGCAGAAACAAGCTTCTAGCCCCTAAGACCTCACAAAGTTTAGATAGATAGATAGATAGATAGATAGATAGATAGATAGATAGATAGATAGATAGATAGATAGATAGATAGATAGATGAATAGATGATAGATAGATGATAGATAGATAGATAGATAGATAGATAGATAGATAGATAGATATAGATGATATAGATATAGATATAGATATAGATATAGATATAGATATAGATATAGATATAGATATAGATATAGATATAGATATAGATATAGATATATAGATATATAGATATATAGATATATAGATAGCTTCTCTGGGGAGCGTTTGATTCTCAGAAGGAAGTGAAGTGCAGTCTTGGGCGTAAAAAATGAGATAGGAATCAATACAATACCATACAATAGCAGAGTTGGAAGGGACCTTGGAGGTCTTCTAGTCCAACCCCCTGCCTAGGCAGGAAAGCCTATACCGTTTCAGACAAACGGCTATCCAACATCTTCTTAAAGACTTCCAGTGTTGGGGCATTCACAACTTCTGGAGGGAAGCTGTTCCACTGATTAATTGTTCTAACTGTCAGGAAATTTCTCCTCAGTTCTTGGTTGCTTTTCTCCTTGATTAGTTTCCACCCATTGCTTCTTGTTCTGCCCTCAGGTGCTTTGGAGAATAGTTTTGACTCCCTCTTCTTTGTGGCAGCTCCTGAGATATTGGAAGACTGCTATCATGTCTCCCCTAGTCCTTTTTTCTCTTAAACTAGACATACCCAGTTGCTGCAACCGTTCTTCATATGTTTTAGTCTCTAGTCCCCTAATCATCTTTGTTGCTCTTCTCTGCACTCTTTCTAGAGTCTCTGCATCTTTTCTACATTGTGGTGACCAAAACTGGACACAGTATTCCAAGTGTGGCCTTACCAAGGAATTAGAAAGTGGTATTAACACTTCACGTGATCTTGATTCTATCCCTCTGTTTATGCAGCCTAGAATAGTGTTGACTTTTTTGGCAGCTGCTGCACACGGATGGCTCATATTTAAATGGTTGTCCACTAGGACTCCAAGATCCCTCTCACAGTTACTACTATTGAGGAAGGTACCACGTATACTGTACTTGTGCATTTCGTTTTTGTTGCCTAAATGTAGAACCTTACTCTTTTCACCATTGAATTTTCACCATTTTATTAGATAGTGCCCAATGTTCAAGTTTGTCAAGATCCTTCTGTATCTTAAGCCTGTCTTCTGGAGTGTTGGCTATTCCTGCCAGCTTGGTGTCATCTGCTCATTTGATGAGTTCCCCAGCTGAACAACTGCAGTTGAAGAAAGGTTGTAAAATGGAGCAAAACCCATGTAGCAAATGTCTCGCTTAGCGACAAGATGTTTGGCCTCAATTGTGTTCATAAGTCGAGGACTACCTGTAACCTCTAACTCAACGTTGGTGAATCTTTTTGGCACAGAGTGCTGAAATGGGAACACGCACACACATGCACGGGAGCACCAGAAACAGGAAGAACAGCTCACCAGCACGCACACGCAGGAGCACCGGGAACTGGAAGAGCAGTTCCCGGGTGTGCACTGAACTTCCGGTTTCCAGTGTGCGCATGCACACCTGCCACCTGGACTTTTGGTTTCTGGTGGGCATGCGCCCGTGAAGAAAAGCTGGCCAGCGCGCATGTGCGTGCTGGAAACAGGAAGCTCAGTTTCCTGTCATGTGCATGCACACCAGGGAGCTGATCTTCCGGTTTCCGGTACTCCCACAAGCACAAAGACCAGCTGTCGGAACCCGGAAGAGCAACAGGTAATAGTTGGTGTAGATGGCTGTGCGTGCCACTTCCGGCAAGTGTGCCATAGGTTTCGCCATCAGGGCTCTAACTCCTTCTCCCTCTTCTGCAGAGCCAGCGTCTTGAGGATCAGCGCACGGAGCCGCCTATCCCGGTGGGAATTCAAGGGCTGCTGGATTTACTGCTCTCAGCTCAAGGGGCCCGAATGGAAGACCAGCGTTCTACCCTTCCCCCGGGCCTTGCTGGCCCACCCTTGTTAGGAAGGCAGCCTTCCTTTCTACACGGAGTATGAAACTCCTCCTTCCTTCATCGTTTGGGTGTTCAAATGACGTTTGACCTGGTCAGAAGCTGGAACTGAGTTGACCTCAACATGGGGGAACTGAGAAATCAAACAGCGTCGGAAGACTTTTTTCAGGGAAGTTACTACGCTGTGCAAGGAAAGGATGAGAAAAACTCACGTTCCAGCACAACACAGCTTTGCAAATGGCTCATTTTTATACTATCTATGGCATGTATGTTTTTCCTCGCAGACATTTCATTACCAAACTAGGTAACGTCATCAACGCTGGAAGGGAGTGGGGTTGCCGTCTATCCTTTCTAACGCTCGACGGAGACTCCGCCCATCCCTCTCTGCCTCCTCCCTGCCAAAAGCCAATAGTGACAGTACCGGTACTTCTCGACTCACATCCACCATCGGTACTGAAACTTCTGCCGCTAAGTGAGATGGTCATTAAGGGAGTCGTGCCTGGTTTCACCTTTTTGCCGTAGTCACGAAGCAAATCATATGGTCATTAAGCTAATTCGGCTTTCTCCACTGACTTTGCCTGTCGGACGTCCCCTGGGAAGGCAATGTGACACCCCCTCCCCCCCCCCGGACTCTGCAACTGTTGTAAATCTGTTGATTGCGGCGGGGGTGAAATTCAGCAGGTTCCGACAGAGCCAGTAGCGGAAATATTGAGTAGTTCGGAGAACTGTCAAATACCACCTCTGGCTGGCCCCAGAGTGGGGAGGGAATGGAGATTTTGCAGTATCCTCCTGCCACGCCCACCAAGCCACGCCCACAGAACCGGTAGTTTAAAAAAAATTGAATTTCACCACTGGCTGGTTCCCAAGCGCCCAAACTTTGATCACATGACCACAGGGATACTGCAATGGTCATCGGTTCAAGGACTAGTTGTAAAACACTTTTGTAACTTTGAATGGTCAGTCTCTAAATCAGGGGTAGTCAACCTTTTTATACCTACCGCCCACTTTTCTATCTCTGTTAGTAGCAAAATTTTCTAACCGCCCACCGGTTCCACAGTAATGGTGATTTATAAAGTAGGGAAGTCAATTAAATTAAAAAAAGGAAAGGGCTTCAGTATCGGACACAGGTGTGGGTTTCAACCGGATCGCACCGGTCCCTGCGATCCGGTTGGTCGCCGAACCCGGAAGTAAGTAACTTCCGGGAACGGCGAAGCCCACCCCCCGTGCCCGCACACCCGCGCCCGCTCCTTACCCGGTTTTTACTAATTCTGCGCTTCCACGCATGCGCAGAACGCATACAGTGCCTGTGCGATCCTCCAGGAGCAGCTGGAGCATCACGCAGACGCTAGTACGCATGCGCGTGCCGCGTGCATGCACATGCGCGCCGCGTGCACGCACGAGGACGCCGCGTGCACGCACGAGGACGCCGCCGGCCTCGTTCCAACTGAACCGGTTGGAACGGGGCGAGAAACCCACCCCTGATCGGACAAAACCCCTACCGCCCACCATGAAAGCTGGAACGCCCACAAGTGGGCGATAGGGACCAGGTTGACTACCATTGCTCTAAATGGTGAGTTGAAGACCACTTGTTTATATAGAGGGCCAATGAAAAAGGTACAGCGGTGCCATGATTTTTAACGGTTTCGGGGCGGCATGAAAAGGAATGTACCGTTGACTAAGAGCATGGGGAAAATCTCCATTTGCAATAGACGACGGTCTTAAGATGCTACGAGACTCTGGATTTAAGCTTAGCATGTTTATCCCCAAAGTCCTATGCCAGTGGGTCTCCACCTTCCTAATGCCGCGACCCTTTTAATACAGTCCCTCATGTTGTGGTGACCCCCAACCCTAAAATTATTTTATGTTTTCCTTATTTTTTTAAAAAACATGTTTTTTCTAAAGGTCTTAGGCGACCCCTGTGAGAATCATTCGACACCCAAAGGGTCCCGACCCACAGGCTGAGAACCGCTGCACTACGCATAAGGTCTCAGCTAATGCCTCCCTGCAGTGAAAGAGCTCTTCAGTTAGCCCTTTTCCTAAATCATTGGATGTTTAGTGCAATGTTTCTGAGTCTGGAGCCCCCCCAATTGTCCTGAGCAAAGACATCCTGGGGCCGTGGTGGCAAACCTGTGGCACGTATGCCCAAAGTGCAGTGGTGGGTTTCAAAAATGTTCGAACCTACTCTGTGGGTGTGGCCTCCTTTGTGGGAGTGGCTTGGCAGCCATGTGACCTGGTGGGAGTGGCTTGGCGGCCATGTGTTTTCTTTCTCTCTCTCTCTCCCTCTCCTTCCTTTTGTCTCTCTGTCCCTTTTTCCTTTTTTTTCTTTCATCTCTCACTTTTTCTTTTTTTATTTTTTTCTTCCTTTCTCTTTTTCTTTTTCTCTCTGTGTGAGTCTGTGTGTGTGTGTGTGTCAGTGGTGGGTTTCAAAATTTTTTGGAATCTCTTCTGTAGGTGTGGCCTGCTTTCCAGGTCCACTGGCGGAACCGCTTCTAACCGCTTTGGTAGATTTGACGAATCGGTTCTACTGAACTGGTGCGAACTGGTAGGAACCCACCTCTGCCAAAGTGGCACGTGAAGCCATGTTGCCCGGCACACGAAGCCTTGCCCGTTTGTCTCCCGGGTTTCTGGCGTGCACGCACAGGCGACAATCAGCTGTCCTTTGCATGCGGGGCAGTGCCGGAAATCAGTGTGCGCATGCGCACCGGCTTTTCTGGAACGTGGCCCCGATGAGCACACGCAACATTTCTGCGTGACCTTTTCAGCACTTAGTTCGCCATCACTGTCCTAGGGAAATAGTTCAGCAGGCCTAGTAAATTAGACCTAGAATTTATTTGAAAATGATGAAATAGATGTAGCTGCTTTCATTTGCCTGAGAAGAAAAGAGACAGGTTGATGTGGACTTCTAATTCTTAAACATATTATGGATCCTGTTTTATTTAGGAATTGTTGGGTCTGGCCGTCAACCCATGCAAACCTGCATTCTGAGTCACATTGTGGCCTATTCGCTGTGTTGGGGAAGCTTACAAGCCTAGATTGGAGAACAAGCGCCTTTTTCTCCTCTTTCTCCCAAGTCACAGGACTTTTCAGATCTTGGGCCCCCTGGCAGTCTCTCACACAATGTCTAGGTACGAAGTCTCTGCTGTGAGATAGATAGCCATGTCAATTCCTTTCATAATTAAACTATATGTAGGTACATCTCATTCCAAATATTTAAAAAAAAAGAGTGGTTGAAATGACATAGTAGTCCTATTTGGGGGAAATACGGTGTTTGTGCACAAGAGAAGTTTTGGAATTTATAAAATTTGAAGGGAAGGCATTAAAACAGAGTTGATCAGCCTTGACAGATGTAAGATCTGTAGACTTCAACTCCCAGAATTCCCCAACCAATATGGCTGGCTGGGGAATTCTGGGAGTTGAAGTCCACGCATCTTAAAGTTGCCGCAGTTTGAAAAACTCTAATTCAGTGCAATGTATTACGTGCAATTCACTTTTTTTTCTTTCTAGCAGTGTTTCTCAACTTTAAGATGTGTACACTTAAACTCCCAGCTGGGGAATTCTGGGAGTAGAAGCCCACAGATCTTAAAGTCTGATCTTTACTGTCAATATGTTGAAAGTATAATTCCCCAAATTCAATTCAATTCAATACAATTCAATACAATACAATACAATAGCAGAGTTGGAAGGGACCTTGGAGGTCTTCTAGTCCAACCCCCTGCCTAGGCAGGAAACCCTCTACTGTTTCAGACAAATGGCTATCCAACATCTTCTTAAAGACTTCCAGTGTTGGGACATTCACAACTTCTGGAGGGAAGCTGTTCCACTGATTAATTTTTCTGTCAGGAAATTTCTCCTTTAGTTCTAAGTTGCTTCTCTCCTTGATTAGCTTCCACCCATTGCTTCTTCTTCTACCCTCAGGTGCCTTGGAAAATAGTTTGACTCCCTCTTCTTTGTGGCAATCCCTGAGATATTGGAACACTGCTATCATGTCTCCTCTAGTCCTTCTTTTCATTAAACTAGACATCCCCAGTTCCTGCAACTGTTCTTCATATGTTTTAGTCGCCAGTCCCCTAATCATCTTGGTTGCTCTTCTCTGCACTCTTTCTAGAGTCTCCACATCTTTTCTACATCGTGGCAACCAAAACTGGATGAAGTATTCCAAGTGTGGCCTTACCAAGGCATTATAAAGCGGTATTAACACTTCACATGATCTTGATTCTATCCCTCTGTTTATGCAGCCTAGGGAGTTGGTGTTATCCTGATTTATCTAGATTTAAAGGCTATGCGGTGGCCACTCTTCCACATTTTGTGTGTGCACATTTATGCTTGCCTAGAAGTGGAACCGTAATTGCATTTTCTCACCAATTAAACTACTTCTCCCCCTGACATATTTAGCACATAAAAAGCTAACAAAACCTGCAGCTGTTGACTGCTTCTCATTCTTCATGCACAATTGCGCTTTAATGCGGTCGTAATAAATTTTGTTGTGAAGCTACGGTGTTGTGTTTCTGTGCAAGAGAGAGTTCAAACACAGGTGAGCATGTGGCAGGAAAGTGAATCAGGAATGAACAAATGGGGTGATGCTAACCACTAAAAATTCCCATAACTTTTAACTGGGTAAAATGGTACCTTGTAGGGCAACAATTTTTTTTAACCAAGGTATCTCAAATGGGCTAACTTGCAGGATGCATACAAAATGACTCCTCTGGATTTGAAAATTGGAAATGTTATTAAATATTTCATGACATAAAAATGATCATAGAAGTTTAGGCCATAATACAAAACGTCATAAAACATTTCCTCTGTTAATATTTGACTGCTGTATAATTCAATACGGTCTACTTTCAAGGCAGGTGCATCTCTGAAGGTCTCCCTGGATTTTTAAAGAATTTTTAAAGTACATTAGAAGCTGTGCCATTGAGAGATCTGGTCAAGAAATATCTCTGAAAAATAACAATATCATTATTATTTTTTTCTTTTAGACAACCATAGTGTCGCAGGTTGTCTAACAGGAAAATAATAATGAATAGCGTGCCTGTGTTTGCTTAGAACTTGCTTAGCCCCGATTCCTGATTTATTTAGACTGAGTGATGTATGGGTGGAAGCAAACTATTTATTCTTGTTTTGTTCCAGATAAACTAGGGATGGCTTGCTTAGAATTCTATCTGAACCTGGATTCCTCTTTTTTAAGCAGAAGCTGGAATTATGAATAGAATTAATTTAGATATCACAAACCAAAGTGACACGTGTATCACAAATTTAAATTATTTCTAGTTTCTTCATCTACTATTTGAATGAATGACATATGTAAAACAAGAATGTACACCACTAAACTTTATACAAGGGCATCTGGAATAATTTAGGTTTATTCTATCTGAATGTGGCCAGTTAACACACATTTTAAAACAGGCAGTATTTCAATCATATTGTTGTGCTTGTCATTTTGACTTTTTTGACCATATCTCATACCAGCCCTTTACAGATGTGTAACGAAGATAGGCACTTGCCACATATTAGAATTGCTTGTGGATTATTGCTGGCTATAAACAGTCCTCGATTTGCAGCCATAATTGAGCCTGTGATTACGGTTGTAAATCAGGGAGTGCCATGACTGCATTCGATTTTATGAACTTTTTTGCAGTGGTGATTAAATGAACTCATTATGCCCATTATCATCTGTCATAATTCCAAACCGTCACTAAGCAACTGGTCATAAGGTGAGGGCTACCTGTTCTTGACCAATCCACTTCTTCGGAGGTGAAAATTAATGGGGAAAACAATTAAAACAGATTGTGAAAAGCAGAATAAATGGGGTGGTAGAGTTGACTCCTCAGTCTGCCCCCATAGAGCCGAGGTGGCGCAGTGGTTAAATGCAGCACTGCAGGCTACTGCTAGATCAGCAGTTCAGCGGTTCAAATCTCACCGGCTCAGGGTTGACTCAGCCTTCCATCCTTCCGAGGTGGGTAAAATGAGGACCCAGATTGTTGGGGGCAATATGCTGACTCTCTGTAAACCGCTTAGAGAGGGCTGAAAGCCCTATGAAGCGGTATATAAGTCTACTGCTACTGCTATTGAGTTGCAGAACACAAAATCACTGTTTTCTGAGTGACTTTAATTCTTCCCATCTGAGAACTGGATTTAAATGTAATTTTTGGAAATAAAGTGCATTTAATACACACGCAAATTGTACCCCCAAGACCTTAAATACAGGTAGTCCTCAACATACGGCCACAATTGAACCATCTAGATCAGGTGTGCAAACTCGTGTCGTCAAGGTGATGTCACCCGATGTATTGGGACTTTTTCCCCCTTCGCTAAATCGGGCAGGGCCAGCATGTGATACATCCAATCCCAGGGCTGTGAGTTTGACACCTCTGATCTAGATGGTTGTCTTCCTCTTTCAATAAGCTCTTTATCTCCGGTGGAAGAAATGTCCTTCTGAGTTCAGTTCCAAGTGGGGGAAAAGACACTGGAAACATGGGGGCTGCTTGGAAAGATGGTTTAATGGTGGACAGGACCACATGGCTTGAGCTCCTGAACAGAAAAGAGGGATCTCATGCTTCCAGATGTTGGGTGAAGAAGAAAAGGGGGGGGGGGCTTGTTGAGAGTTCTTGAGTTTTTTATACTCTCTGTTCGGTCCCATCTCTTGTTTCCTGTTCCTGTATAAGAAATGTATTCTGATTGGTTGTCAGACTCCTAGGGTGAGGGGGAATGTCTTGCCTAACTTCTGTTGGTTGTGTGTTTTTTGAGTCCCAAGCTTGGTTGAGTTCCCAGATGCGATGTGGTGAGTTTCTGTTGCAGATGGGTCTGCCTGAAGGAGGTAGATCTTTGTTATGTAGAATAGACTGGCTCAGCCTTTTAATGGCCCATTGACAAAGGTGGGAGGGGCTATTAAGAATGAGTCTGTTTCCTGCCTAAAAACATGTTTCTCTGGCTCCTCATTAACAAAGGTGGGGGGGAATGAGTTTCTGCCTCCCTTTTAGGGGGAAATATTCTGCCCTTTTAATATTTCCTAAAATATTTCATTTTCTAGCAGAAGTGGGTGCTAACTTCCTATATCTCCTTAAGTGCTGGCATCTGCTATGGGCTATTAAAACTGGGGGCTGCTTTCTGCCTTTAAGAGCATGTTTCTCCATTTCTCCCTTTGGAGAAATATAATATTCTTCCTTTTTTAATATTTCACCAAAAAAAATCATTCTTCTGTGGATGGGTGGGGGCTTCCCACAGCATCAAGCCTTAATTTCTTGACGATATTCTTGATACACAATCAGAAAGGTTAACATTTATGGATCTTTGCCTTGTTTTGAAAAGCTGTAGGAAGTTATCACCCAGCCCTCTCCTAGAAAAATGAAATATCCTAGGAAATATTGAAAAGGCAGAATATTTCTCTGGATGTAAAAAGAAAGGAACATGTTTTAAGAGACGGAATAGCTGCCTGTAGCTTCCTGCCCATCCCGCACTTTGACAATGAGCCATTAAGAAGGCCAAGCCAGTCCCTTTATATAATAAAGAGTTCTCCCCTTCAGCTTCAGAGTGATGGGATTAAGGCATGATAATATTGACCCTTTACTCAACTGACGACATGGCATCTGAGAACTCAACCAAACCTAGATTCAAAACGCAGCCTAGAAGTTGTCCCTGCATGGCCCCATGGGAGTCTTACAACCAATCAGAATACAAGCTCAAGATCAATGGCCAGAGAGAGCATAAAACCAGGGACTCAGCATCTCAGTCCTTCCTTCTTTTTTTCTTTACCAACATTGAAGCATGTGATCACCTTTTCTGTTCAGGACTCAAGCCAAGTGGTCCTCTCCACCATTAAACCATCTTTCCAAGTAGCCTCCATGTCTCCAGTGTCTTTTTCCCCACTTGGAGCCGAACCCAGAAGGCCATTTCTTCCAACAAAGCTAAAAAAGCTTTTGAGGCAGCAGAGCGTATACATTTATTTACCAAACGATCCAGGTCTGGTGTGTGTGCGCGTGTGCAGTTCGAGATCTTATCTTGGGGTGGATTACGACGTGGCTTTCCCTCTGACCTCTTTGCAAGGGGGGGGGGGGGAGAGAGAATGTTCAACAAGTGGGATTGTGACGTCACAAACGGAACGTTCCTTTCTTTTTTAAACGTTCCATTCTACCGCGAAACCGGCTCGAGTTCTAACGAGCGACGTACAAATGGTTGCGCGATTAAATCGCGGCTCTTTCGCCCCCCCTCAACCGCACCCCAGCCCCCCCAAGACCCACGAGCAAAACTTCCACACGCGATTAAAAAAGAAACAATGCCACCCCATCGCGCAAAGCGCAAGAGCCGTAATATTTTCCGCAGTTCTCGTTCCCCACGGCATCCTCCAGTCCAAAGACAATCCCCCCCCCCCTCCACAAAGGCGCTCGGCCGAAGCGGAGAGGGGACGATCGGGGAAGGGAAAACTTTTTGCGGTTCCGCTTTTCCGACACACACCAAAAACACACACACGCACAAGTACGCACCGCCCCGGCAACTTCGCAAAAGTAAACTTCTCGCCTGTCTCGCTCCACCCCCTTTTTTTCCCCCCAACCACACCAGCCCCCGCCCCGGATCAGCCACGTCAGCGGGAGACTCAAGTCCCGCAAGCAAGACTTCGCGGAGGCGAGGAAGAGGAGGTGGCGGGGGGGTGACGACCCGGGACACTGCCCCCTGACCTGCCCTGGGCAGAAGATCCTTTTCCCATCACCCCCCTTCTTGCCCTCTTCTCCCTCCCCCCTCCCGCCAGCATGGTTCTGCTCACGATGATCAGCCGGGTTCAAGACGGGCTGCTTTTGGCTGCCTCCATGCAAGAAACGGAGCAGGTAAATGGGGAGTGGGGGAAGTGGGGGGCGGGAGAAGAGGGGCGTCCTGCACCCCCACCCCGGCTTCTAACACCCCCTCCGATTGCTCAGCCGCCTCGGTTGTTCTAGAGCGCACCTGCGATTTGCTTAAGAAAACTCACTGTTTTCAGACAGGCAGGTGACCGTTTTTATTGGAAAGAGAATGGATGGGTTTTCTCCCGCAGTTTTATTTGGCTTTTAAAGTTCATTCTGAAGCCAGTAAAAGGCGGCTTTACCAGCCTTGGGGAAACAACGTGCTTGGTTTTATTTAGACGTATCTGTGTGCCCCCCCCACCTTCCCTGCTATTTTATTTGCTGTCAATTTGGGGGTTACCGTTTGCCCCTCCCTTAGGCAGAGTTGCGGGAATGCAGGAGAACAGCAAAAGGTGTTTTATTCCTGGCACGTTTTCTTTGCTTAGGTTTCTGTTAGGACCCAGCAAAGTGGGCCCTTGCTCTTCCTGGCTAAATGCAGGAAGTCCTCGACTTATGACCAGGGTAGTCTAAATTCAGCTAGTCCTCAACGTACAACCACAATTGAGCCACAATATTTTCTGTGGTTCAGTCAGACGGGTGAAGTGAAGTCTGCTCCCATTTTACGAGCTTTCTTGACTGTTAAGTGAATCACTGCGGTTGTTAAGTCAGTGACACGGTTGTTAAGCAAATCTGGCTTCCCTTTTGACTTTGTTTGTCAGGAGGTCGTAAAAGGGGATCGCGTGACGCCCGGGGACACTCCCACCCATCCTAAATATGAGTCAGTTGCCAAGCAGCTGAATTTTGATCACGTGACTACGGGGATTCTGCAGTGGTTGCAAAAGGGTGAAAGACGGTCATAAGAAGTCACATTTTTCAGTGCCGTTGTAACTTCGAATGGTCACTAAGAGAACTGTCATAAGTCGAGGACTGCCTGTCCTGCAAAAGCAGAGTATGTCATTTCCCCTTCGTCGCTTACGTTAGGGGAAATTACGGTAGGATCCTCCGGCCTGCTGCTGTTCACCGTTGTGAGGGATTATAATTTCTACTCTGGCTTTTTGAATGACAAACCTTTCCCCCACTCTCCTGTATCCGAAGTCAAATAGGAACTTCCAAGAATATCACAATCAAGCCAAGCAGCTTTTCCGAAAACTTGGGGATCATTCGCCAAATCGGTGTTCTCTGCAGGCTGGAACGATGACTTTTCAGTAAGTTTTTCCGATTCATAGTGAGGTGGAGAAGAAAATTAGGGATTCAATTTATCGTATTTTTCAGAATACAAGACACACCTTTTATCCCTCTGCTGCTGCAGCTCCCTCCACAATTCATTTCATTTATTGAATTTCTATGCCGCCCAATCCCGGAGGACTCCGGGCGGCTTACAGAAATGAAAAAAATTAAAAAGAATTATCAATTGGCTCCACAATTGATAGGGCTTTCGGTTAGAACAGGTAGAGGAAAAAGAACGCTGTGCTAGGAGGAGACTCTATGGTGGGGGAACCGGACTTCCGGTTGGCTTCAGAATTAAAGGGTGGGAGGTGGGGGCTTCTGGTTAGGACCTTTGTGGCTCTTTGAGCGTTTAAGATTGCCGACCCCTGTCCTGGATGATTGAGAATCTCCATGGACATCGTGACCCGTCAAAACCGCGCTCGACTAAGCCGTGCCCGATTAAACCACGTCGCTGACGTCATCAACAGGGCAACAACAGCCAGCGCGGAGAAAGAAGGGCGCTTTAAATAGCGCTTTGAAAGCAAGCCGATTCAACTTAAGGTAAGGATTAGGTTTAGGGTTAGCTTTACGGTTAGGTTAAGGGTTAGGATTAGGTTTAGGGTTAGGTTAAGGGTTAGGGTTAGGTTAAGGGTTAGGGTTAGGATTAGGTTTAGGGGGGGGGTAGGTTTAGGTTTAGGGGTTAATTTTAGGTTTAGCGTTTACAGCGTGTTTCTGTCTCCGCGCTGTTGTCGCCCTGTTGATGATGTCAGCTACGTGGTTTCGTCGAGCGCGGTTTAGTCGAATGCGGTTTTGTGGTGGAACCCATGGACATTACTGTTTCCAAACCTACATACAAGTTTACTACTCAAATCACAGCCTTTCTCTTCTCGTTTCCCTTAATTTCTGCTGCATCTTTTCCCTACAGTTACCTGATCAGCCAGGGGATTTGTTACCTGACACTCTGCGAAGCTAACTATTCAAAGAAGTTGGCCTTCTCCTTTCTGGAGGAGCTGCAAACGGAGTTCTGGGAACTTTACGGGAAGAAAATCTCATCGGTATCGCGGCCTTACGCCTTCATTGAGTTTGGTGAGTGTAAAGGTGAATGACAAGGAATCCCATCGTATAGAGGTCTGCCACATGGCATCCCTGGGCCCCAAATTGTCTGTCCCCATCTTTCAAAGTCACCTGAAGTCTCAAAATGATCCTGCCTTGATTTTCTTGTATGTAAACAGGAGCAAAGACGTTACACCATGGGTTTTCATGGTCCTGATGTTCTACTCTTCTGCAATATAGATAGTCCTCGACTTACAAACTTTCATTTAGTGACAGCACTGAAAAAAGTGACTTACAGCGGCTTTTCACACTTATGACCATTGCAGCATTCTTGTAGTCACTTGATCCAAATTCAAATGCTTGGTAATTAGCTCAGGTTTATGATAGTTGCAGTGTCCTGGCATCATGTGATTGTTATGGCCGGCCACTGGAGCTGGCAGGAGATTCGGACAGTGAGGAGGTTGGGAGGATCAGGGGCCAGTCCTGGAGTCTGGGGAAGGCTCTGTGTTGGAGGCAGAGAGGGGGCCAGAGCCGTCTGACAGTTATCAGCTGCCTTCAGAGTCATGCATCGGTGAGGCAGATGAACAATTGGAGCCTGTTCCCAGTGTGCGCATGCACAGAGTTGCCAGACGAAGGGAACAGCTAAAGAACAGGGGTCGACTTGGGAGTAAGGCCACAGGTGGATGATGAATGGCCCCTCCCAGAGGAAATAAAAGAGGAGCAAAAGGGGAGTGGAGTTTGCAGGAGACAATTAGTTCGCTTAATTGGTTCGTGACTCTCCGAGACTCCTTGCCAATTTTTGAAGATATCTCCCCGGCCAGATAAGGTCTCTGACTATAAATTAAATAAAAGAGGCTTATCGGGACGAGGCCTCGGCTTCGTGCTGCTGGGAAGCCTAGGTCAGAACAGTGATCACCCTCTGACAAGCAGAGTCAATGGGGAAGCCAGATTCATTTAACAACTTTGTTACTAACTTTACTGCAGTGATTCGGTTAACAACTGCCGCGAAAAGTTGTAAAATGGGGCAGCATTCACTTCACAAATGTTTCACCTAGCAAATGTTGGCCTCAAGTGGTTGTAAGTTGAGGACTACCATGTAAACAGCATTCCTAGAATTCTTCCCATGTCTGGTTTTTGACTTGGGCAACCCCCTAAGAGATGATCTTTCCTCAGTTCCCACAATTTCACTGTGTTGGATCAGAATTTCTCAATCTGGTAGTTTAAGATGTGCAAACTTCAACTCCCAGAATTCCTCAGGGTGGGGCTAGATACCCTGGTGCCCAGAGATGCCACATTGCAGACCTCTTTATGATGGGATTCTGTTGAGATCCATTGCTATTTCTGTATATAGGACAGCTAAGGCTGTCTGGAAAATATAGGCCAGAGATGGATACTAACAAAAACATTCTTGCTAGCAATACGTAAGTCTTCCTATTAATTAGTGTGCCTTTCTGTACCAACATCTATCTAGCAGTTAGCATTTCAAAGACAGGAATGCGGAGCTGCTCACTTTCCCCCCTCCCTATTCCTTATCTCACTTCTCCTGCCCAGGGAAGAAGCAGCCCCCCTTGCCACGCACCCCCTCTTTTGCCCAGAGACGAAGCTTTTTGCCACGCTGTATATTTATCATTGGATTATTTAGTCATGTGCCTGTTGATGTAATATTGTATACACCTTTCCTTTGTTTGGGACTAATAAAAAAGCCTCCCGGGCATTGCTCGGGGCCAGAGTTCATCACAAGAAGGATTTGTCCGGTGTTTTTCTTCCCATTCGACTACAAGCATGAGCGGCCCATCAGAAGTGTGTAAAAGCCGCAGGATTCATTGCCAGAAACATTTCTTAGAGTTGCCAAGATTGAGAAACACTTGTGTTGACTATTTCTCCTCACTTCCTCCGCGGGGTGCAAAATTTTATCTGGAACAATCATCTCCCAGTTTCCCTTAGATTAGAAGGAGTAAAATAACACACTGCCATCCAATGTGGTTTTCATAAAGCTGTGCTTTAGGCCCAGAATACCCTATGATGAGCCTTTCCTGTATATTTCTGTTTCTGAATTCCAGTTGTTGGCGACAGTGGTGAAATTCAAATTTTTTTTTTACTACCGGTTCTGTAAGCGTGGCTTGGTGGGCGTGGCAGGGGACAGATACTGCAAAATCCCCATTCCCTCCCCTCTCTGGGGCCAGCCAGAGGTGGTATTGGCTGGTTCTCCGAACTATTCAAAATTTCCACTACTAGTTCTCCAGAACCTGTCAGAACCTGCTGAATTTCACCCCTGGTTGGCAGGGCAGACGAGCAGGGAAGCAGTGTGTAGAGTTATGAAAGTTGGATGGACAGGATCTTGGTCAGACCACCAATTGCCTACATCAGGGGTCCCCAACCTCCTGTCCATGGACTGGCACCGATCTGCTACATGCCAATAATTGGGCCGCGCAAACAAGCAAAGCCCCATTTGTGGGATGCAGGCTGCACATGAAACCACACCTCCTCCAGTCCATAGAAAAACCTCTTTAGTGCTCAACAGGTTGTGGGGGGGGCTCTGGCCTAGATAGCTGAAAGAGTGAAGGCTGCCTACAGTGACAGGCTGCAGATTGATTTGAGTTTTCTGGAAAAGGGGTGTGGGTTAGCAGGTAAATTCACCGAGTCGGTCCCAGTCATTATTTCTCATCTATATCGACCTGTTGGGATTGTGTGAGGATAAAAGGAGTGGGGTTGAGGTGGAAAAAAACTTTACCAATGGAGGAATATTCATCCAGGGGTCAATTTTTCCATCGATCTCTGGAGGAATATCAGGACCATGGATACGTGCAGAAATCAACAAATCCATGTTTAAGCGTGGGTTGCTTTGACATGCTAAAAGACCAGGGTTAGAACCAAGTTGCTTGCACTGTGTTTCCCTTGCAATCAATGGGATTGATGTTGTCATTTGCCCATTGATTTCAGTGGGACATTCAAATGGAAACACAACTGTATCTAACACAGATTTTGCTCACTGTTGAGATCTTGCTCAAGGGTACTCAAAGTCTTCCCAACTCAGATGCCCTATGGTTGGCTATGCTGATTGGGGAGGATTCTGGGAGTTGAAATCCAGACCTCTGCCATGAATGCAGGACATGACAAGGTTGTGGGATGCCAGGTTGTGGAAGGTTGATCTAGCAATAGCAGTTAGACTTATATACCGCTTCATAGGGCTTTCAGCCCTCTCTAAGCGGTTTACAGAGTCAGCATATTGCCCCCAACAACAATCCGGGTCCTCATTTTACCCACCTCGGAAGGCTGAGTCAACCCTGAGCCGGTGAGATTTGAACAGCTGAACTGCAGAACTGCAGTCAGCTGAAGTAGCCTGCAGTGCTGCATTTAACCACTGCGCCACCTCGGCTGATCTAGATGGAACAAAATACTTGGAATGCAAAGATATGAATTTTCTTACTTTTCCTTATCAGACATTTACATCCAGAAGCTGAAGAAATCTTACCTAGACACTTGGTCAAAGCGCCATCTAAGCAGCATCAATACGGAGCTCCAGGACGTTCAGAAGATCATGGTGACCAACATTGAAGAAGTCCTCCAAAGAGGGGAGACCTTATCAGGTACAGGAAGGAGACCTACAGGAAGAGTATCTTAGCTATCTTGAGGATGTAACTCCAAGAAGAGAAGTGTGATTCTTGGATAAAAGTTTCTTGATCTTGAAGGAGTAGAAATGGAAACAGTGATTGGGTGGTGAAGAGCATTGGGATACAAACTGCACACACACATGGGGACACACACACATGTATGTGTGTAGAGTAGTGCGGTAACCTAGAGGTGAATCTCTCGCTTCACAATCAGGCTGTGAGTTTGAACCTAGAGAGAGGCAGATATTTCTCTCTCTAGACACAGTGGGAATATACAGTATCTACTGTGAATTCCGCATTGGCAACAGGAAGGGCATTGGGCCAGTAAACACTCGGCTTCATTCAGTTTTCCCAACTCCACCTCAATGCAAGGGTCATTAAAAGAATATATGTGTGTGGGTGCACGTGTGTGTGTAAAGAGGGAGGGAAGGACGGAGAGAGAGATGGAGAGAGAGAGAGAACACTAGCTTTGCTGGCTGAGGAATTCTGGGAGTTAAAGTCCACAAGTCTTAAAGTGGCCAAAGTTGGAGACCCCTGATCTAAATCTGTCTGGGGAGGCCATTCAAAATGGCTGATGCTGCTCTTGAGCAGCCCCCTTTCCAAACCTTGCCCTCCTTCCTCCTCCTCCTCGAACCCTCAGAAGTGGGGAACCACAAGCAGCTTTTCCTGGCAAGGCTGAATAGGAGGAACGATGACTGAGGCCATTGTGTTTTCTTTGTCTTCTCTCCTCCTTCAGTTCTGGACTCCAAAGCCAGCAACCTGTCCACCCTCTCCAAGAAATACCGCCATGATGCCAAGCTCCTCAACAGCCGCTCCGCTTACGCCAAAGCTGCCGCCACCGGCCTCATCTTCATGGTCCTCCTGCTCTACGTCCGCTTCTGGTGGCTGGTGTGACCCAGTCTCCCCCTCTTGTTTCCAAGGCCCCGTGTGACTTGGGCTTTTCCTTTGAGGAGAAACATGGAAATACCCCCAAAGTTCACCACTCGGGACGATGTTCTTGTTTTTGGCATCACCTCCATTCACGTGGTTGGCCGTTGAATGGCAGTGCAAGATGCCAAGTGGATCTATGACTATTTATAATTGGGGGGGGGGGGGGGAAGCTGTCCGGCCTGCCTTTCGAAAACAAGGAGAAATTTGTGGCTTTCCATAGATCAGCTTTTCTTTCAAACAAAACCCTACAGTGTTGTCAACGGCTAGCAGGTTGATAGTGTCATAGGCCCCTGCCACAATAAATCTGTAGTTTTGTATGTGTTTTTTTATCATACTACAAGTCTCCCAGTCTGTTTTGCTAGCAGCATACCGAGCTGTTCTGACCCACCCCCCATGCCTGTGAATAAACCAGAACACAGGCTTGGCTGTTTGCCACTGTTCAATTACTGAGATAATGAATCCTTTGGCTGAGGGCCCAGGCAACTCACATTCAATAGAGTAGCTCTGCAGCAACCCAGATAGTCCAAACGAACAGACACTGCTAGAATACGGAGATAGATTTTCTTAACTATTAATTTGAATGGTTGTTTCCTGCAAATGTCCCCTCCCAACGCCTCACCTATAATCTCTCTTGGGAGGGGCCAATCAACAACCACCTGTGCTTAATGATCTTCTGTGAGATGATCTTCCATTTCTCAGCCCTTCTCAATCTAGCATCAGGGACAAGCTGCCTTTGACCCTCCCCACTGCTCCATGCCTCAGGCGCCTCCTGGTGGCCAACCAGCCTCTCGGGTCCCTGCTCTGAGTCTGAACCCTGCCCAGGGTCCTCCACATCTTCCAGGGCAGACTCATGGTTCCTTGCTATCCGAGGTCAACCAGATCATGCTGGGCTACAACACCGAGCCTATGTTGGATTTCCTCCCTTACCAGAGGGAGCCCCCTTGCGGAGTATTGTGAATCCATTACCATGGCAACTCCACAGCACTGTACAGTAAAAGCCATTTTACAGCAGTTTGGTAGAAGAAGGTACAACAGGCTGTATCTTACCAGAATGCACACCTCCCCGAGGGGTGTTAGGCGTGTCTTACCCCCACAATATTTTTTTTCCAGAGACTAAGGTATCTATGTACCAAGTTTGTTTGAAATTGCTCGAGGCGTTCCAAAGTTATGCTGGAACACACACATACACACACACACAGCCATTTATATACATAGATTATTTTTACTTATTAAATTAAATATCATATAATATATATTAAATTTATCAAAGAGGTACCCTGTAGTAAGATGGCTGCCCATTTTACCACAGGGTAACACTTTGAGTTTATTTTTTATTTCCTTTTTAGCTTATTGTTTTTAATTTTTTTTACTTATTTCTATTTTAGTTTTTATTGTTTTTTTTTTCCTGATGATAAGACATATGTGTATCCTAAGTATGTTTAAACTCAGTTACTGATTATTGGCCCATTACTTCTGCTGGAAGTTGGTTCTAAGCTTCCACGATTCTTTCTGTGAAGCTATACTTTCTAACATTATTTTTGAACTTCCTGTCCGTTTGAGGTCATGTCCCCCATATTCTTGATTTATTGGTTAATATTGAAAATACTAAGTTGTAGAACCTTATTCACACCCTTAATATATTTACAAGTTTCCATTATCTCTCCTCCTTTTCCCTCCTGTCTTCCAGGCTGTACATTTTTCAGTTCCTCTAATCTCTCTTGATACGTTTTATCCCTCAGACCTTCCACCATTTTTGTTCCCCGTCTCTGGATTTGCTCAGTCTTATCAATATCTTTTGTTAAGTGAGGCCTCCAGAACTGGACGCTTGAGGTCTGACTAAAACTGTATATAGCAGGAGTATGACCTATTTTTTTCTTGCTGGTAATCCCTCGTGTGATGCACCTCAGATATAACATTTCAAATGCATTTGCTAGCTGTCTTGTTTGCTTGCAAGGAAGTTGACATCCTGGTTTGCAAGCTGGGAGATGGAGATGGAGTACCGTATTTGTCAGAGTATAAGACGCTCTGGAGTATAAGACGCAAGGCAAATTTTTTTAAAAAAGGTTTTGCATTCTGCAAACCTCCCCAAAACGGCCTGTTTTTCACGAGAACGGGCCCATTTCTTTTTTAAAAAAAACGGCAGGAATAGCTCTTAGGAAACATGTAGACTATTCGGGGGGGGACGAGCAAAAAATGGTCTGTTTTTTGCGAAAACGGGCCCATTTTTCATCAAAAAAGTCATTAGGAATCTTATAGAGTACTCCTAGGGGTTGGGGGGACACATTTGAGCAAATAACGGCCCATTTTTTGTTCATTTCTGCCCTCCCCAGCCACCAGGAGCTCTCTGAAAGCCTCCATAAGGGTATGCACGGCCATTTTGGTGAAGGGGCGGTGCTTCGGGAGGCAAAAAATGCTGTATTCGGTATATAAGACGCACCCAGATTTTCAGCCTCTTTTTTGAGGGAAAAAGGTGCATCTTATACTCTGAAAAATATGGTAATTATTACTGTGAAAACAGGTGAAAATTTTCACCTAAGGCAGTGCACCGAAGCACCAAAACCTGGAAGAGAGCTGGCGGGTGTGCATGTGCGCAGGATGGTCAACTGCACTTCTGGGTTCTGTCGCATGCATGCATACCCGCCAGCTGGTCTTTGCGCATGGACGTGACGGAACCCGGAAGAGAGAGGCTAGCTGCACGCACCTCCACCAGACCGATTAGATCCCACAGACTAGACCTCCTCCGAATTCCATCCGCCGGCCAGTGCCGACTGGCGACTACCCGGAGGAGAGCCTTCTCTGTGGCTGCTCCGACCCTCTGGAATGAACTCCCCGTGGAGATTCGCACCCTCACCACCCTCCAGGCCTTCCGCAAAGCCCTTAAAACCTGGCTGTTCCGACAGGCCTGGGGCTAAAGAACCCACCTCGAATGGTATGATTGTTGTGTGTTTTTAAATCATGTATTGAGTCCCCCTTCGGGGGAAAAGGGCGGCATATAAATGAAATAAACATTCAAACATATGCACGCCGTTGCTAGCTGCACTTCTGGATTCTGTTGCACGCATGCGTGAAGACCAACTGGCCGGCGCACAGAACCCAGAAGAGAGCGGCTGGCCGGTGCATATGTGCGTGACGGAACCCAGAAGTGCAGCTGGCAACGGCGCGTGCGCCCACAGATCATCCTCTGCAGGCCACCTAGGTTTGCCATCACAGACCTAAGGAATCTTGTATACAAATGAAATCACCAGGAACTGAATTCAGTTTGGGGGAAGTTTTAACTTTTTATTTCGTGCCCGTAGGCTTTTGCACATTGAATGTAATAATCGGTAGTAACATTCCATTCTTTAGAGAAGTCCACCTGGCACGTTCTCAGTGGACGGTGAGCTGAATGGCAAAACGCTGGAATGAACAAATTAGAAAAAATGGGGTGGAAGGTTTGAGGAAAACTTCTTGAGATCATCCATTTCCATCCCACATCTGCTTTTTCTGCCTTCCATATATGTTGGACTTTGACTTCTAGAATTCTCAGCAGCCTAAATTGCCAGGTTATTCAATCCTTCCTTGCGAAGAGAGCAACTCTGAAGGCCGCTGTAGGAAGACAGCCTAGTAGCAAGTCTCAATGAGTTTGAAGAGACGTCCTCTCCGATCAATGGCCGAATTGTGGTCTTTTCCTTTCTCCTCCTTCCCAAATGGGCTGAAATCCTGCTGTCGGGGCCACTGCCCCGAATTCTCAGAATTGAAGTCCAACACATCTGGAAGATGTTCTGGGGAAGATCTAGCAAGGTGGGATGACCTGCCCCGCTATATTGTTTCAGATTTTGTAAGGTGACCTTAGGAGTCACACATGTGACAGCAGAAACATCTGGAGCTCTTTGAGGTCACTGCTGGAATTTCCTTATCTCTCCACACTGCCCTTGGATATTCCACCAAGCCAAGCCACCGCCCTGCGAATTTCGCTGGGCCCAAGGCTGTCACCACTGACCCACAGTGTCCTCACACAGAGGGTGAGGATTCACTCCACCGCCTGCCCCGTGGCCTCTTCTGATGGGGTGGCATCCTTACAAGGTCCCTCGTTCTCTGGAACGGGAGTTAGCTGGGAAGGCTTGTGTGGGTACGGCCACCTGTGCAATTTGAAGGAAGGCTGTGGGCGGGGCCTGTGTGGGGAAAGCTGGCCAGTCCCAGGAGGAGGGCGGGATGTGTCCAGGAGAGAGAGGATATCGTGGTGCAGACGCTCAAGTGCTATGTCTTTGGGGAGCCGACCCGTATGGTTGCGGAGGTTCTGCTTGGCGCCGTGTTGCAGAAGAAGACTTGCTGCTTGATAGCTTCCCTCCCGGGCAGCCAGGAATAGAGGGGTCTGGGCCTGCAGACAGAATGAAATGGGACAAAGAAGAATTACGGGTGCCATGAAAGCAGGTTTCCAGTACGAGCCGAGGTGGCGCAGTGGTTAGGGTGCAGTACTGCAGGCCACTTTAGCTGACTGTGATCTGCAGTTCAGCGGTTCAAATCTCACCGGCTCAAGGTCGACTCAGCCTTCCATCCTTCCGAGGTGGGTGAAATGAGGACCCGGACTGTGGGGGCAAGTTGCTGACTCAATTTGCTAAAAAAATTCTAAACCGCTTAGAGAGGGCGGAAAGCCCTATGAAGTGGTATATAAGTCTCATAAATAAATTTGAGAGGTTGCCATGAAGAGGAGGGAGTTAAATTATTCTCCAAAGCACCAGAGGGCAGGGCAAGAAACAATGGATGGAAACTAATCAAGGAGAGAAGCAACTGGGAATTAAAGAGAAACTTAGTAATTAGGACAATTAACCAGTGGAACAGCTTTGCCTTCAGAAGTTGTAGGTGCTTCATCACTGGAGGTTTTTAAGATGGACAGCCACTTGTCTGAAAGGGTATAGGGCTGTGATGGCAAACCTATGGCACACGTGCCACAGGTGGCATGCAGAGCCATTTGTCCAGGCACATGAGGCGTTACCCTGTCAGCTGGCCAGCGCGCATGCGTGCGCTGGCCAGCTGACTTTGGCCTTCTTTTGAGGCCATTTTTCGCCCTCCGGAGCATGAAAAACTCGCCCTACAAGCAAACCAGAAGTTTGGGAACATAACTCTGGTTTGCTCATAGAGCCGGTTTTAGCCCTCCGGAGCTGTCAGGAGGCTTCCCTGAAGGCTCTGGAGGGCAAAAAACGATCTTACGAGCAAACTGGAAGTCTGTTCCCAAACTTCTGGTTTGCCCATAGGGCTGGTTGTTCGCGCTCCGGAGGCTTCAGGGAAGCTCCTGAAGCTTCCGGAGGGCCTCCAGGGGGGGGCAGATGAAGCTGTTTTCGCCCTCCCTGGGCTCCTATAAAGCCTCTGAAGCCTGGGGAGGGCAAAAAAAGCACACCCAAAATAGAGGGGGGGGAGTGCTGGTCGTGCGTGTATGAGTGCTGGGATCATGCGCATGGCATTATGGGTGTGGCAGGCCCTCGCATGACCCCCTGCGCTCCCCCCACTTTTGGCATGTGAGCCACAAAAGGTTCGCCATCACCTGTGAGCCGAGGTGGCGCAGTGGTTAAATGCAGCACTGCAGGCTACTTCAGCTGACTGTAGTTCTCCAGTTCGGCTGTTCAAATCTCACCGGCTCAAGGTTGACTCAGCCTTCCATCCTTCCGAGGTGGGTAAAATGAGGACCCGGATTGTTAGTGGGGGCAATATGCTGACTCTGTAAACCGCTTAGAGAGGGCTGAAAGCCCTATGAAGCGGTATATAAGTCTAACTGCTATTGCTATTGCTATTGTATAGGGTCTCCTGCTTGAGCTGGGTTGGACTAGAAGACCTCCAAGGCCAGCTCCATTCCGATTGATTGATTGATTAATTGATTGAAGCGCTCTATTCCCAGGCATGGTTTATTCAATGATTGCAGTTAGATGAGGGGACTGCACAACCCACATAAAGCCCCCAATAATGTACTTAATACATCAACAATGTATAAATTAATGATGTAATGATGACATCTTTTTCTCTCCTATAAGGGATTCTTTCAGCCTAACCATCAGAAGGGAGGTCAAGGAACAATGGTTGGAAACCAAATAAAGAGAGAAGCAATCTGAAATTAAGGAGAAATTTCCTAATAGGACAATTAACCAGTGAAACGGCTTTGCCTTCAGAGATTGTGGGCACTCCATCACTGGAGGTTTTTAAGAAGAGCCTGGACAGTCACTTATCTGAAATGGTAGTGAGTCCCTTGCTTGAGTGGGGTTGGACTAGAAGACCTCCAAGGTCTCTTCCAGCTCTGTTCTATTCTTCTTCTAAGTAAGAGAGGCCTATATGATCTGGGACCACATCCTTGATTACCAAACCCAACTGCAATAGTCCAGGTTAGGAATAAATGGATTTTTGAATTATGATGCACTCGCTGTCACTCAAGTTCAAGCAATTTTATTGCATGGCGTTTTTGCTTAAACGTCGTCAATACAGGTAGTCCTCGACTTACGGACACGGTGGAGCTCAAAATGTGTGTTGCTAAGCGAGACAGGTGTTAAGCGAGCAAAGGAACATTACCTGATTATCTAGAATGTCCTTCTCAGCTCCGTTGCTCAGCAGAATGAGGGCGGCCCGGACGTTGTTGACGGCGGCAGCCCAGTGGAGAGCGCTCTTCCCTGCGAGGCAGGAGAAATCCAGGCATGAAGCAAAGAATTTGTGTCTAGGATGGTGGATGGGAAACTGGACTTGATTCACCCAAAGGTGCTTTTTTTCCAAGAGGCAACTGGACTTTCTGGTTTTTCTTAGAAGGCGTTTTGCTTTTCATCCAAGAAGCTTCTTCAGCTGTGAATGGATGGTGGGGAAATGAAAGGACTTATACCCCTTTCAGACAGCTGGTCATTTGCATCCTTTAAAGAGTCATTGAGGTCACCTGGAGGCTTATCTGTGTCATCCAGGTCCCCGCAATGACTCGCTAAAAGGATGCAAATGACCAGCTGTCTGCAAGGAATATAAATTCCTCCATTACCATCCAGTCAGAGCTGAAGAAGCTTCTTGGATGAGCAGTGAAACATCTTCAAAAGTAAAAACAGAAAGTCCAGTTGCCTCTTGAAAAAACACTTTTGGGGACAAATGCGACCTGGATGACTGAGAATCTCCTTAGACATTGGACTTGATTCAATAATGGTGGGCCAACCATCTCTGAATTTTTCCTTCTACTACTTTGAGAAATTCTGAGAAAGATTAGAATCCTGTCCTGGATTCTAATGTAGAACAAGTAGATAATGGAAAATGGTGCCCGCCCACCCCCCAGACTGACCCTTCTCAACCTGGTCTCCCAAGAGAGGTTGGCATTCAAAGATCACAGCTCCTAGCCAAGCATATCTGTTGGCTAGACCTTCAACCTGGCACATTCCAGATGGCTCTGGCTTCAAAATGTCCCCATGTTAGGTTAACTATACTTTCAGACTACAAATTGGCAGAAGCAGGGGTGGGCTTCTCTGCTCAGTTGCTGGGTAGGTGTGACCATGGTGGGCATGGCCTAATTAGTCTCCTGCAGCACTGCGGAAGGGAGGAGGAGGTGGTTTTCACCTTCCCCAGGCTCCGGAAGGTTTCCTCGAGCTTCTGGGAGGGCGAAAACTGTCTTACCTCAGTAGGAAATCTAAGATCCTTGACTCGTTCATTGCTTAAATAACACTACTGCATCAATAGGATTCAGTTATTCAATAGCTTTCATTGTCAAGAGCAAATTCTCCAATTAGAGCACACTCCAGATGTGTTAGATTTCCACTCCTAGAATTCCCCATAAAATGCATTACTTACTGAGAATTCTGGGAATCGAAGTCCGCACACTGGAGGACATGTAAATGGAAGAATATTGAATCTGATTGAATAAACTTCTTCTTGTATAATGTTTTACCTCCACACAAGGAGGCAGATTTTCTTGGTAGTAGCCTCCATATTATACCTCCCTCAAAGGTGTGTTTAACACCTACTCCCTGATATCTAGGAAGGTCTTTAAACAGTCTTATTTCAATGGACTTCTGTATCCTATAGTGATTAATTAGAGGAACTTATGTGTTGTGTCATGAAGTTTGTTTTTATAAATTGTTAGAACATTCTGGATTGTTTTGCTCATGTGTTCTTTCCAGCATCGGCCAAATGAGTTGGTTTATCAATGCTGTGAATAGGTGGTTATAGAGCACTTCCTCCCTGAGGAGTGTGTTGGACTACAAGACATCCAAAGTCGCTTCCAACTCTGTTATTATGTATTATGAATGTATGTATAGATAGATAGAGATATAGAGATATAGATATAGATATATCTTTAGATAGCTAGATAGATAGATAGATAGATAGATAGATAGATAGATAGATAGATAGATAGATATAGATAGTTATAGATAGATAGATAGATGATAGATAGATAGATAGATAGATAGATAGATGATAGATAGATAGATAGATAGATAGATAGATAGATAGATAGATAATAGAGATAGAGATAGATAGATATAGATAGATAGACAGAGATAGATAGATGATAGATAGATAGATAGAGATAGATAGATAGAGAGAGAGAGAGAGATAGATAGATAGATATAGACATACAGACAGATAGATAGATAGATAGATAGATAGATGGATGGATGGATAGATAGATAGATAGATAGATAGATAGATAGATAGATAGATAGATAGACAGAAAGATAGATGATAGATAGATAGATAGATAGATAGAGATAGAGAGATAGAGAGAGATAAATAGATAGATATAGATAAATAGATAGATAGAGATAGATAGATATAGAGATAGATAGACAGATGATAGATAGATGATAGATAGATAGATAGATAGATAGATAGATAGATAGATGATAGATAGATAGATAGATAGATAGATAGATAGATAGATAGATAGATAGATAGATAGATAGATAGATATAGAGATAGAGGGATGGATGGATGGAGAGAGATAGATAGAGATAGATAGATAGATAGAGAGAGAGAGAGAGAGAGAGAGAGAGAGAGAGAGAGATAATGTACAACCATTAAATCTCATTCTGTCTTCTGGGGCAGAAAATAAAACCCATCTCTTGTCTATGTAACACCCACTCTGATAATTTTGAAGGTTGCTGTCTTTGAACGTGGAACCTAACAGACCTTCAAGAGAGAAGAGAAAGACAATCACCATTCACTTCTGCCCAGGGTGGGCTGCTACGGGTTCACCCAGGTTTGGGAGAACCCATAGCCAACGTTATGGCCAGTTCAGAGAACCTCCAAATCCCATCTCTGGCTTGCGCCGCCCTACCCACCCCTCCCAGGAATCTCCACGTGGCCTGATGCGAAGTAAGTGCAGGGCCTTTGCGGAGGCTCGGGGAAGAAGACAAATGGACCTCCTGGAAGTTCCAAAGGCCGGAAACCACAGTTCCCTTGAAGAGTTGTCATTAACACTACCTCAGCTTATAACTCAGCCAGCATCTTGGAGCTACCCGCGAACCTCACCTCTCTTATCTATGGCATGGATGTCGGCGTGGTTGGCTACCAGCTCTTCTACCATATTTTCGACCCCGAGCCGTGTGGCGAGAATAAGAGGGGTGGTGCCATCGTCTGCCGAAGCATCCAGGTCTGTCTGTCTCTGCCGGAGAAGGATCTGATGGACGCAAGCGCAAAGAGCAAAATACAATGTTTGAGGGGTGAAGTTTTACTGCTAAATCACTTTACCTCATGAGGAGCTAATCTCAATTTTCAGCAAATTATTCACTTCGGCATTGATTCTATGTGGGAAATCAAATTACAGTTACCGTATTTTTCAGAGTATAAGATGCACCTTTTTCCCTCAAAAAAGAGGCTGAAAATCTGGGTGCGTCTTATACATCGAATACAGCATTTTTTGCCTCCCGAAGCCCCGCCCCTTCACTAAAATGGCCGTGCATAGCCTTATGGAGGCTTATCAGAGAGCTCCTGGGGGCTGGGGAGGACAGAAATGAACAAAAAAACGGGCCCTTTTTGCTCCCTCGGCCGCCCCCAGCAGCACTCTATAAGCCTCCATAAGGCTATGCATGCAATTTTCTTGACAAAAAAATGGGCCCGTTTTCGTGAAAAACGGGCTGTTTTTTGCTTGTTTTTGGACGCTATTAAGTCAGAAGTGGTGGTCACATGATCCTGGCATGTTGCAACTGTCATAAGTACATGCCAGTTGCCAAGCACTTGAATTTTGTTCAGGTGATGATGGAGAAGCTGTTGTAAATATGAAGACTAGTCATAAGTTATCAGAACTTCAGAATTAGGTCATAAGTACCTTTCGGGGGTACTTATGACCTGGCTCCCCCCCTTTTGGGGGTTCCACTACAATTTCAATCAGTCATTAAACAACTGACTATTAAGTCAAGAATTAAGGTGAAGGTAAAGATTCCCCTTGCACATAGGTGGTGGTGCTCATCTCTGTTTCAAAGCTGAAGAGCCAGCGCTGTTCGAAGACGTTTCCGTGGTCATTTGGCCGGCACGACTAAACGCCGAAGGCGCACAGAACACTTTTACCTTCCCACCAAAGGTGGTTCCTATTTTTCTACTTGCATTTTTACATGATTTTGAACTGGCAGAAGCTGGGACAAGTAACAGGAACTCACTCTGTTATGCGGCGCTAGGGATTCGAACCGCCAAACTGCCAACTTTTCTGATTGACATTCTCAGTGTCTTAGCCCCTGAGCTACCAGTGGTTCAATCAAGGACTAGCTATATATATAACAACAGAATCTGGAAGGCCTGACCAAGCGTTTTTCGGTTCTATTTATATTAATACTATTTTCTCTTTTTCTGACCTGGAATACCCCCAAAGCATCGGCTGCTATCGCGCTGTGCAAGGGGGTCCGTCCCCACTGGTCCCGAGCGTTAACATCGGCCCCAGCTGTCAGGAGTCTGCGGGTAGCATCTGCGCGAGAGTATCGAGCTGCTAAGTGAAGAGGCGTCTCTCCGAAGTTCTCCATTTGCTTGTCTGTCCAAGAACTCTCCACCTTCAACCCGGAAGAACAAGCCAAGGACATTGGTGGAGTCAGGCCACAAACTGGAAGCATAAAAAGCATACATGAAGCACACATGAAGATAGGATTGTCTACTTTAGCTCGGTTTGCAATCTTTAGCCAACTTTGAAAGGTTTTGGATAGAGAGCTTTCTCATTCTGGTCTCTCAATAGTAGTAACTGTGAATGGGATTTAATCACTTAAATAAGAGCCAGCAGTGGGCTGCAGCTGCCAAAAAAGCCAACACAGTTTTAAGCTACATTAACAGAGGGATAGAATCAAGATCACGTGAAGTGTTAATACCACTTTATAAGGCCTTGGTAAAGCCACACTTGGAATACTGCATCCAGTTTTGGTCACCATGATGTAAAAAAGATGTTGAGACTCTAGAAAGAGTGCAGAGAAGAGCAACAAAGATGATTAGGGGACTGAAGGCTAAAAGTTATGGAATTGGGTATATCTAGTTTAATGAAAAGAAGGACTGGAGATGACATGACAGCAGTGTTCCAATATTTGAGGGGCTGCCCCAAAGAAGAGGGAGTCAAGCTATTCTCCAAAGTACCTGAGGCTGGAACAAGAAGCAATGGGTGGAAATTAATCAAGGAGAGAAGCAACCTAGAAGTAAGGAGAAATTTCTGGACAGTGAGAATGATTAATCAGTGGAACCACTTGCCTCCATAAGTTGTGAATGCTCCAGCACTGGAAGTTTTTAAGAAGATGTTGGGAAGACATTTGTCTGAAATGCTATAGGGTTTCTGCCTGGGGAGGGGGTTGGACTAGAAGACCTCCAAGGTCCCCTCCAACTCTGTTAGTCTATTGATCTGATCTGATGTGAATCTCAATTGCGATCTCAATTGAAGTAGACCAGATCAGGAATTTGATTCTACTTTTATAGGATATAACAACAAATATGTGAATTTCCCTCTGCTACCTCTTATATTATTCTTTTCTTTCTCAACCGGCACACAGTTACAATGGTCACAGCTTCCCACATCATCACCAATTGTGATCTTCACTGCCAGCTTCCAATAAATCAAGTCAATGAGGAAACCAGCCACCACCTGATGTTGTGCTTACTGACTGCACATGATTCCTTAACAATCACAACCTAAACTCTCATTGTACACTGAAGATCGCATTTAAATTCATTGTACAAGGTGCAATGACAATAAAGCAAAGTAAAGTAAACTAAACAATACTTTTCCTTTCCAAAGAATTGTCTCTTACAGGTAATCCTCCACTTATGAACTCCCAATTTTTAATTGCTAGGTGAAACATTTGTTAAATGAGTTTTGCCCCATTTTACAACATTTTTTTTGCCACCGCTGTTAAGCGAATCAGTGCCATCGTTAAGTTAGTAACATAGTTATTTAAGCGAATCTGGCTTCCCCATTGATTTTGCTTGTCAGAAGTTTGCAAAAGATGTTTACGTGACCTCAGGACAATGCGAGTATGTAATAAATACGAGTCAGTTGCCAAATTTCTGATCAGATGACCATGGCAATGGCATTAAATCACTTTATTCAGTGTTGCAGTGTTGGTTTTCATCTTAATTTTTTCTTTTTAAAGCAAAATTATAAACATAAATTAAATAAACATTTAATTTCTTTACATTTAATCCTTATGAAAATGTTTCAGATTTGAAGATTTCTATTTTTCAATTTTGTTCATTGTTTGTTGTTAATTCATGTTTTATTCCAACAAAATACGGTCACTGTAGAAATAGGAAAAAGCAGGCTCCCGACAAGCAAAATCAATGGGTCAGAAGACAGATTCACTTAATGGCCACATGATTCACTTAACAACCACAGTGATTTGCTTAACAACAACAGGCAAAAAAGATCGTAAAATTGGGCCTGTCTCATTTAACAAACGCCTTGCTTAACAATAGAAGTTCTGTGGTTGTAAGTCAAGGACTACTCTGTTTCCCTGAAAATAAGACCTCCCTGGATAATAAGCCCAATGGGGCTTTTAAGCACATGGACTAAAATAAGCCCTCCCCAAAAATAAGCCCTTCCTGAAAATATTGCAACACAGCAGTAGCCATGAGGTGACCACGCTCACCGTCCCCTGCACCTCAAAAATAATAAGACCTCCCTGAAAATAAGGCCAAGTGCTTATTTCGGGGGTCAAAAGAAAATAAGACCCTGTCTTAATTTTCGGGGAAACACAGTCCCTGTATCCTTAACAAGGTGTTTCCATGTAAAACTCAGCCAAAATCCCTAAATTACAAACCACAATAATTTGTTTCACATGTGGCTCTAAGCCAAAATCTCATTCTATTATTATTTAGTCTGGGGAGTGAACAAAATCGTTTGCTAGTCTGGCTGTTTGAAGTATATATGCTTAGCAATTTGTTCTTGGAATCTATGCAATGCAATGGCTGCCAATTTCCTGAATTTTGCCACCAGAAACAAAAAACAACAAAATACAGTCTGAGATCCACCCATCATAAATACTCACAAAGAAACAAACCCAATGCCTCCTAGGCAAGTACAACATGATCTGATCTCATCTAACTAAGTGGTCCTGTTTTATAGATCTTACTCCTGTTCGGTGTACTGTATTGTAAATACAAAGAAAATAATTCAAATGTACACCCGATTTGGGTTTTTGGAGGAGGAAGCAAATGGATGTTCTTCTTCCTTGGCTACTAAACAGGACAATGAAAAATGTAGCTTGATTTGTATAAAATCGTAGCCGAAATGCTGGCTTGTTACCACACCATCAGCAAAAGCTGGGACAACATTTGGCATGCTGCTTATTCACTCAGGTTGCACAATTCTACCTTTGGTTCCTGAATTCCCTGGGTTTGCCCAGTAGGTTTTGGATCACAAAGGGATTAGAACAGTGTCAACCACCAAATCTTGTTTCAACCGGAAATCTTTCTCCTAGGTATAATATGTACTAACTGCGGCACGCATAACTTATGCACAATATTGGAAAAAAGAAAATACACCATCTAGATATAATCAAAAAAGTGTTGGCCTGTGCGGAAGCAGATAGGCTCACTCTTGAACTTAAAAATAAAGGGGAATCAGAATACTTTGAAGTCTGGAGCAGATTTTATGACTGGTATAAGACAAGGTGACAAGACTGGAACAAACTGCGTATATTGTGATTGGACAGAAGGATGGACAATGTATTAAGTAGGCTAATTGTTAATGGTTGAGATTAGCTGTATATAATGTGAATGTATGGTCACTTCGACTTCGTGGTACTGCATTGTTTTAAATGTAAAAATAATAAAAAATATATTGGGGGAAAAAAGAACAGTGTCAACCAACCAACCAACCAACCAACCAACCAATCAATCAATCAATCAGAATAGAGCTGAAAGGGACCTTGGAGGTCTTCTAGTCCAGCGTCCTGCTCAAGCAAGAGGCCCTATACCATTTCAGACTGGTGACTGTCCAGTCTTTTTAAAATCTCCAGTGAGGCTGCAGCTACAAGTTCTGGCATCAAATTATTCCACTGTTTAATTGTCCTCACTGTTGGGAAGTTCCTCCTTAATTCCAGGTTGCTTCTCTCCTTGACAATGTCTCCACCTTGACAATTTTGAGATGTATGGACTTCAACTCCCAGAATTCTCCAGTCAGAAAGTTCCTTGATTGGGGTTTTGGTTATTTCTTGGATTGTTGAACTAGCAAACAAGCCAACAGCAAACAGCCCAACCAAAGAACCTCCAACACCACTCCCACAAAGACTAACAGGACAAGACACTAGAACAGGGGTGTCAAACTCGCATCGTCATGTGGTGTCACATGATATATCGGGACTTTCCCACACTTTGCAAAACCTGGCGGGGGCGGGTTTACGTGATGCATCCAGCCCGTAGGCTGCGAGTTTGACAGCCCTGCCCTAGAATATAAACGGAGAGCAAGACCCATTCCTTGCAAGCACTGATGATGTTACTTAGTTTGGTTAATGAAACGTCTGCAAGAAAACAACCAAGCTCAGAGAGCATCAAGGATTTCTCATGTCAACTCCTGGGCTATAAGAATTCTCCATTATTAATTAGCTTTCTTCTTTTACCTGGCTCTTGATTTCTGGCTGCTTTTGGCCTGGTATCCTTTCCCAGGTTTGGGACCGCGATGTTCCCCAACATCTGTGTCTTTGGTTTCACGTGGCCTTGATCAGAGATCGGGACGGGATCAAGATCCTCCTGCACAGAAGAGGTGATTGTAAAGAAAATCCCCCCAAAAATATCTGTGGAATGGACGTTTCCCACGTCCTCTTCATCCAGCATAAATACCTGTATATCTTTGGGGTTCAAAGTCCCATCAAATTGAGGGTTGGAGAAGATATCATGATCTTCTGCAAATTCAGTACTGAGTTTTGTTGGCCTGTGTTTGCAAGGAGAGCAAAAGAAATTGAGAAGAAGAAAGATTATTATTTTATGAAGGACAGCATGGTCTTCAGATAGCAGAGCAGTTGCCTTGAGCAACAGAAGATGATGGGTGCCCCCCGCCCAAAGCAGAAAAATTGTTCTCCACATCTTGGGATTGCCACGGACCCCTTAAATTTGCTCACTGTCTGCAGATGTAATGCAGAAAGTTGGAAGAAAAATTCTAATTTTTCAGTCAGCTTTTATCAATGAAATGGGATCAGTACAGTGGTGGGATTTTTTTTTTTTTACTACCGGTTCTGTGGGCATGGCATGGCTTGGCGGGTGTGGCTTGGTGGGTTCCACCACAAAACTGCGGACGACAAAATCGTGCTCGATGAAAGCGCGTACGTGACATCATCACAGCGCGACGAAAACATAGCGCTGTGATCAATAAATGTAAAAATAAAGCGAAAACCTTACCCTAACCCCCCCCAAACCTAACCCTAAACCTAAACCTAAACCTAACCCTTAACCTAACCCTAAATCTAACCCTAACCCTAACCCTTAACCTAACACTAAACCTAACACTAACCCTTAACCTAACGTTAAACGTAACCCTAACGCTCTAAACCTAACCCTAACCCTTAACCTAACCCTAACCCTAACCCTTACCTTTATGTGAATCGGCTTGCTTTAATTTTATTTTTATTTCAATTTTTAATTTTTTTCGTCGCGCTGTGATGACGTCAAATGCGCGCTTTCGTCGAGCGCGCTTTTGTGGACCGCGGTTTTGACGGGTCACGGGCTTGGTGGGCATGGTAGGGGAAGGATACTGCAAAATCTCCATTCCCTCCCGATCAACTGGGACTCAGGAGGCAGAGAATAGATGGGGGCGGGGCCAGTCAGAGGTGGTATTTATCAGTTCTCCGAACTACTCCAATTTTCTGCTACTGGTTCTCCAGAACTGGTCAGAACCTGCTGAATACCACCTCTGGACCAGTACCATTTCCTCAACTTTAGCTACTTTAAGGCATGTGGATTTCAACTCAGCATGTTGGCTGGGGAATTCTGGGAGTTGAAGTCCATATGTCTTAAAGTAGCCAAGATTGAGAAATATTGGATTAGAAGATTTGAAACCATCTTAATTTAGGCCAAAACATCTTCTTCATCCACATCAGTACTCTCTTTTGGCTTCTAACAGTAAAAGCTCTTTCCATGATAGTCGCTGGAGAGTTTTCAAGTGGAAGCTGCTCAGATCTGAACTAGGGAAATTTTTTAGAGCACCTTTGATGACTCTTCCACTTTTTTTCCACCTTAAAAAAAGTAGAAATACAAACTTGTAAACAAAGCCTGCAAGAGAGACTTCATCAGCCCTCGAGTTTTACAAAAAATATGTTTGAAATTAGGTGTCTAATTCCTTCCTCCCAAGGGGAAAAAATCACTTTCTTCTTTAAATACCAGAAATATTAAGTCATTAGCTGCATTTTTATTTTTGCCATTATTACATAAATGGCTTGGGTTCTGCCTTCCCCAGAGAGATGTTTTCCTGATGATATTAACCAGGCTTTCTATAGGACTTAAAGAGTCCAAACATGCGGGGTGGCTGTGATTTGGGAGTCAAACTGCAAATTCTGGTTAATTTTAAATGGAAAAAAGCACCTTTTCTCCATTTAGGAGGCTACCCAGCCTCCTAAATGGAGTAGAAACATTGGAAGTAAATGTATTTATGTTTGATCTTCAAAAAAAGAAAGGTTAATTCTTGAATGGACCACCAAAAAGAAATTGCAATCTGTGGCAATGTTTTAAGAAATCCACAAGGGGGCAATATAGACTTAGAATAACTATTGTCACTTTGAATGTACATCGATTGGCATACATTAAAAAGAAATTTTGTTGCATACAGCTCTCAAAGAGTCTCCACCTGTCATGTACACTAACTAACTAACTAACTAACTAACTAACTAACTAAATAAATAAATAAATAAATAAATAAATAAATAAAATAATAAAATAAAATAAAATAAAATAAAATAAAATAAAATAAAATAAAATAAAATAAAATAAAATAAAATAAAATAAAATAAAATAAAATAAAATAAAATAAAATAAAATAATAAATAAAATAAAATAAAATAAATATATATTATACGACACAGAGAAAAGACACAGTCTAGTTTGGATGTATCCGTGTATATGGCAACAAAATGAATCTTGGAATTTACCAGATGGGTGGCATAGGGAGCAGAGCTATTAGAGAATCTGGCAGTCCTGCTACAGTTTTTATTTATTCATTTTAATTTATTTATTATTTGTCAAGCATGTATAAGATAACAGTTATAAGTATAAACATGATTTTGAATACATGAAATGGATACGAATAAATGGGGACATTAGGACAGGGATGGTAAGCATATTGGTGTGCTTATGTCCGCCCCTTACAGACCTCTTAGGAATGGGGTGAGGTCGACAGTAGACAGTCTAAGGTTAAAGTTTTGGGGGTTTGGGGAAGAAACCAGTGAGTCAGGTAGAGCATTCCAGGCTTTGACCACTCTGTTGCTGAAATCATATTTTCTGCAATTGAGTTTGGAGCAGTTTACTTAAGTTTGTATCTATTGTGTGCTATGTATTGTTGTGGTTGAAGCTGAAGTAGTCATTGACAGGTAGGACCTTGTAGCATGTAATTTTATGCACTATGCTTAGGTCAGATCGAAGGCAACGTAGTTCCAAATTGTCTAAGCCCAAAATTTCAAGCCTGGTGGCATAAGTATTCTGTTGCGAGCAGAGGAGTGGAGGACTCTTCTCATGAAATATCTCTGGACTCGCTCAATTGTTTTAATGTCCAATATGCAGTGCAGTTCCAGATGAACTGTATTTGAGAATTGGTCTGGCAAAGGTTTTGTATGCTCCAGATAGATACTTTGAAATAGCAACAGAAACAGACTGTGAAGTAAGCGTGCGGGGTCTCTAACAATGCTTTTAGCTCTAAGCACACAGCGCTTATAGGCCATATCCTGAATGACAGAAAGAGAGCTTCCTATAATCTTCTCAGCTGTCCTCACAATATAGCTACATTTCTAGGCTTGGCAACTTTTAAGACTTGTGGTCTAAAAGTTGTGGAATTCTAGGAGTTGGTCCACAAGTTTTAAAGTTGCCAAATTTGGAGATCTCCGCCCTAGGCAGCACCGCGTGGTGGTTAGAATGCAGTACTGCAGGCTACTTTGGCTGACTTCTGCTGACTGCCGGTTGACCCAGCCTTCCACTCTTCTGAGGCAGTGGTGGGTCCCTACCGGTTCCGATCGGTTTGACCGAACTGCTAGTGGTTTGGTGGCAGCATACCAAACCGGCAGTAATGCTGGCAGCAACTCACCCCTGTTCTGAGGTCAGTAAAATGAGGAGCCAGACTATTGGGAGAAGATGATAACTCTGTAAACCACTTAGAGAGGGTGAAGCGGAATACACCATATTTTTGGAGTATAAGATGCACCTTTTTCCCCCAAAAAGAGAGAGAAAATCTGGGTGCATCTTATTCATTGAATACAGCATTTTTGGCTTCCCGAAACCCCGTCCCCTTCACAAAAATGGATGTGCAGAGGGTTTGTGAGGCCTGCAAAGTGCTTCTGGGGGCTGGGGAGGGCAAAAACAAGCAAAAAACAGGCCGTTTTTTACAAGCCCTCCAAAGGATATGCATGCCTTTTTTTTTTTTTACAAAAAACAGGCCATTTGTTGCTCATTTTTGCCCCCCCCTTCAGCCCCCAGGAGTATTTTGCAGGTCTCTCAAACTCTCTGCATGGCCTGTTTTTCACAAAAAAATGAGGTGTGCAGAGAGTTTTGGAGGCCTGCAGAGTACAAACACTTTTTTTAAAAAAATTACCTCTTCAAAATCTTGGTGCATCTTATACTCCGAAAAATACACTTAAGTCTAAATGCTATTGCTATTGCTACTTGATCCGTTGTTCCAAAGCCATTCCCATATACCTTTACAGCCACTTCCTTATGGTTTTAAAGAAGACATGGACATAACCCTAAATTCACCCGGACTTGGAGGGAAATTTTAATTATCTGCATGGATCTTGGATTATTACCATCATTCAGCAACTGTTAAAACTTGTGATGGTGCTGAACAAGGGGTTGTCAAGAGTTCCAGCTATTGTAGCGTCCCTCTGGTCGTGTGATGGTGATTCTCCAGCTTGTAATTACAACATTGCAGTGAGCCATGGTCGTATTATTACAATTTCCAACATTCTCTGTTGGCTTCCAACAAGCAAAGTCAGTGGGGAAGCCATCAGGAAATCGGAAATTGCGGTCACATTATGTCCTTGCTTAACAACCTTAATGACAGCAACTGGGACTGCCAAAATTTCCGTTGCTAAATGATGCAGTCATGAGATGTCATGCTTTACAACTGCGTAACTTAGCAATAGCAGTTCTGGTCCCAATTGCTGTCGTAACCTAAGGACTTACTTATGCTCCATTCCAAGAAAAAAACCCAAACCGCTTTTCAATACTCACTTCAGTCTGATCGCATCTTCTCCTACCGGATCCCTCCTACAGCGACGCTTCTTGCCTTGGCGGGGTGCAAATCCTGGCGGGAGCCAAAGAGATCCGTGCTCCCGTGGCTGTGGTCGACGGATTCTCCACACACCGATAAAGATCACCAGAGCTAGCACGAGCACCCCAACACCCACGCAATAAATGAGGGGCCCAGAAAAGTGGGAGACGGAGACCTGGGAATCTGTTTGAGGGAAAAAGAAGATTGTCAAATGTCTGTCTCATTCTCTTCCCCGTTGCCCTCATTTTTGAACCTGTCTACATCAGGGGTCCCCAATCCCCAGTGTGTGGACTAGCACTGGTCTGTGGCAGGCCAAAAATTGGGGGCACGTCAGTGGTGGGTTCCGGATCCCAGTGCAACCAGTATGGTGCAACGGGGCCCGGCATCCACCACAGCGCGCACCTTCGTACTTACCACCTGCGACGTTCTGTGACGCCTCCGCGACACACCAGCTGCTCAGAGGAGCGTCGCGCAGGTGCCTTACGCTCCCTGCGCATGCACAGAAGCCCCAAAGAGCTCAAATACTGGTAAGGAGCACGGGTGGGCAAGCGGACCCTCCAGAGCACTGTACCGGAACGGTACCCGGTGCTCCCGGCAGGCACCGGTATGCCCGTACCGGGGCGTACTGTTATAACCCACCACTGGGGCAGGTAAACAAGTGAAGCTCCACCTGCGGGATGCAGGCAGCAGACGAAACCAAGGGCCTCTCCACTCCACATCTCTCCATGGAATCACTCCCTGGTGTCCCAAAGGTTGGGGACTGCTGATCTACACTACAGACCTTAGCTCAGTTTCATAGTAGTTCAATGATCAAAGCTTCTTCTTCTAAAGCCAAGAATTTGGGTTTGAGGGACTGTTGAGAATTCCCTGTCAAATAACCTTGTTGAATTTCCACACAGAATAAAACACCTGTACAGATGGTCCTCAGCTTACAATTGTAATAGACTCGTAAGACATTGCAGTCGTAAAGAGGGTCAGCCAAAGTGGTGGGCAATAGTTTTGTCTAGTGGTTAAGGCACAAGACCGTGAGTTCAAGTCCATTACAGCATCGCCATGGTCAGGCGATCAATATTTAGATAGCGCTTAGCAATAACACTTAGATTTATATACCGCTTCACAGTGCTTTAGAGGGTCAGCCTACTGTCCCCCAACAATCTGGGTCCCCATTTCACTGGCCTCAGAAGGATGGAAAGCTGACTCAACCTTGATGCTTGGCAACTGACTCATATTTATGACTGTTGCAATGTCCAGGGGTCACGTGATCCCCTTGGGCGACCATTTGACAAACAAAGTCAATGGGGAAACAAGATTCACTTAACCACCGTGTCGCTAACTTAACGACTGCAGTGAATCACTTAGCAACTGTGGCAAGAAGGGTTGTAAAATGGGCCAAAATAAACTTAACAAATGTCTCTCGCTGAGCAACAGAAATTTGGGGCTCAATTGTGGTCGTAAGTCAATGACTACTTGTATACAAGAGTGTTAGAGGAGTGTGCAGGAGGTACCGTGTGTGCTGGGGAGCATGTCACATCTTCTCCCTCCCTCCCTTTGTCTCTCTGTCTCTGTCTCTGTGTCCCGTCTGTCTGTCTATCTCTCTCTGTCTCTTTCTCTGTGACTCTATCTCTCTCTGTCTCGTCTCTGTGTCTCTGTCTGTCTCTCTCTCTCTCTCTCTGCCTCTGCCTCTCTCCCTCTGTCTGTCTTTCTCTGTGTGTCTCTCTGTCTCTCTGTCTGTCTCTCTCTCTCTCTCTGTCTCTGTGTCTCTGTCTGTCGGTCTGTCTGTCTCTGTGTCTCTCTCTGCCTCTGTCTCTCTGTCTTTCTCTCTCTGTGTGTCTCTCTGTCTCTGTCTCTGTCTCTGTGTGTCTCTCTCTCTGTCCCTCTCTCTGTCTCTCTGCCTCTGTCTCTCTGTCTCTGTCTGTCTGTTTCTCTCTCTGTGTGTCTGTCTCTCTGTCTGTCTGTGTCTCTGTCTGTCTATCTGTCTTTCTCTGTCTCTGTGTGTCTCTCTCTGTCTCTCTGTGTCTCTGTCTCTGTCTCTGTCTCTCTTTCTCTGTGTCTCTGTCTCTGCCTCTGCCTCTCTGCCTCTGTTTCTCTGCCTTTCTCTTTCTCTGTCTGTCTGTCTCTGTCTGTCTCTCTGTGTCTGTGTCTGTGTCTGTCTGTCTTTCTCTGTCTCTGTGTGTGTCTCTCTCTCTGTCTCTGTCTCTCCCTTTCCCTCTCCCTCTCTCTCTCTCTCTCTGTGCATCTCTCTGTCTCTGTCTCTCTCTGTCTCTCTCTGAGAAACTCATATTGTGTTCACACATACTGTTTTCCACAGCTTCAAGCCAGGCTGCTACCACTTGGTACGGGATCAGGGATGATAAAATCCCTTTGGCCATCAAGGAGGCCAAAAGGTTCCAGGCAGATTTGGCAGAAGTGGGGCATTGCCCTTGGCACGAGCTCCCCTCCACAACCAGGAAGACGGTATATCTGCAGTAAAAAAGAAACCAAGGTGACTGATCAATACAGTGACTATATTTTCCTGGAATAAATTCCTCCATTTATCAACCAAGTGTTTGTCCTTCCAGCAGTTGGTACAGCCAGAGCTGTGGGGTTTTCCACCCCTATTTAGGGGAGATTTCTGGAGGCTAATGTGGAACGCTCTCTCCCTGCAGAGGGGAAGTTTCGTAATATTTTACAGAGCTTGAAAACAGGGCCGTCTCAATAGCATTATGGACCCCGGGCAAAGCAGTTACTGGCGCCCCTATGACAACTACTCACAGGAATAAAAATGTGAAATGGTCGAATAAAATTAAACATATATTTATTTTATTGGCCCTTCCAATGAAATCTGTGTGGAAACATTAAAAACATGCTGTGCAGCAACAACTATCGTATTTTTCGGAGTATAACACACATTTTTCCCTCAAAAAAGCGACTGAAAATCTGGGTCTTATACACTGAATACAACATTTTTTGCCTCCTGAAACCCTGCCATCTTCACCAAAATGGCCATGCAGAGCCTGTAGGAAGCTTTCAGAGTGCTCCTGGGGGCTGGGGAAGGCAGAAATGAGTGAAAAATGGGCTGTTTTTTGCTCAATTTTGCCCCCCCCAGCCCCCAGGAGTATTCTATAAGCTTCCTAAAGACTATGCATGCAATTTTTTTTTACAAAAAACGGGCCCATTTTTGTGAAAAATGGGCCATTTGTTGCTCGTTTTTTGGGGGGGCCACCCCCAGGAGCACTTTGCAAGCCCCCTAAAGTTATTCATTCCTTTTTTTGGAAAAGAGCCGAGGTGGCGCAGTGGTTAAATGCAGCACTGCAGGCTACTGCTAGATCAGCAGTTCAGCGGTTCAAATCCCACCGGCTCAGGGTTGACTCAGCCTTCCATCCTTCCGAGGTGGGTAAAATGAGGACCCGGATTGTTGGGGGCAATATGCTGACTCTCTGTAAACCGCTTAGAGAGGGCTGAAAGCCCTATGAAGCGGTATATAAGTCTACTGCTATTGCTATTGCAAAATAAACAGGCCCATTTTTGCGAAAAACGGGCCATTTTTGGGAGGTTTGCAGAGTGCAAAAACTTTTTTTTTAATTTGCCTCTTCAAAACCTTGGTGCATCATACTCCGAAAAATATGGGTAATCAACATGATAAACATTTGAACAATACACAAAGCTTAATAAACACAATAATACCAGTGGTGAAATTCAATTTTTTTTAAATACCGGTTCTGTGGGCATGGCAGGGGAAGGATATTGCAAAATCCCCATTCCCTCCCCACTCTGGGGCCAGCCAGAGGTGGCATTTGCCATTCCTATAAACTACTCAAAATTTCCACTGCCTGTTCTCCAGAACCTGTCAGGATCTGCTGAATTTCACCCTTAATAATATTCAGTAAGCTTACTAAATATTATTGATGTTTAGCTAGAATAGGCCATAAGGAATAGTGTTATTGGGATACTAGAAATAGCAAATGAGATGCCAGCATTGAGTTTTGGTATGTTTTATGATGAAGGACGTTTAAGCAATTATAGTCAAACTAGAATGGGGGTAGGATGAAGGTAATATGAACAAATTTATTTGATTTAAAATACTAGAATTAATATGAATCATGGGTGACTTGTGAAAGAAACGCACGAAAAGTTTTTGTAACCAACTGATACACTTTCTACAGTATGTAATGAAAGAGAATTTTTTGTGTGTTGTGTCTGTTTTGAAAAATAAAAATAAAAAACTTTTTAAACATTTAAAAAAATAATATTCAGTAAGCCATTTCTGCATTTATATGACACAAGGTGCATTGAAGGTGCATACACAGCAGAAGTGGCATTCTGCCAGTTTGCACCGGTTTGAGTGAACCGGGAGTGGCAGCGGCATGAAGCTCCACCCACCCACCCTGATGTCATCACAGTCCTTCTGCATATGCGCAGAAGGTTCTGTGCATACCCAGACATGCACGTACGCTCCTGCTACTGAACCGGTAGGAAAGATAAGAGGATTTCATGCCTGATACACAGATTAGTATGGTGGCCCTATGCTTGTAGGGCCACAGGCAAGTTCCCATCAGGCCCATGCATTAAAACAGCCCTGCTTGGAAAACCTCATAAAGACGTGTCTATTTATAAAGAGCATTGCTCTTTATAAATTACTGAGAATGATGAAATCCTGAAATAAATGTTGACCTGAACTTTATCGCAATTGCATCTAGCTAGGACCTAAGAACATCATTTGATCGACCATCCATGTGTATATGGAGATTCTCAGTCATCCATTCTCTGTCATCCAGGTCATGGTTGTCCCAAAGATGCTTTTTTTCAAGAGGCAACCGGACTTTCTGTTTTTTTTTTTTCTTTTTGAAGATGTTTTGCTTGTCATCCAAGCAGCTTCTTCAGTTCTGATTGGATGCTAGGTAATAGAAGGATTTTTATTCCTTGCAGACAGCTCGTCATTTGCATCCTTTTAGCGAGTCGTTGAGGAGACCTGGACGACACAGATAAACCTCCAGGTGGCCTCAATGACTCTCTAAAAAGGATGCAAATGACCAGCTGTCCGAAAGGAGCATACGTCCTTCCATTCCCCACCATCCAGTCAGAGCTGAAGCTCCTTGGATGAGAAGCAAAATGTCTTCAAAGGAAAAAAAATCAGAAAGTCTACTTGCCTCTTGAAAAAAAGCACCTTTTGGATATGCATGTGAGCATTTCATGATCGTCCGCATTGTAACAAGGCTGAAATTATACAAACTTGTTTTTGAACTGCTTTGAAGTAGTTGAGTGTTTTCCAACCTCAGGAACTTTAAGATGTGTGGCTGACACTTTCTTTTGCAAGATGCCAGCATCTTGCTGCACTGGCTACCTGTCGATCTCCGGGTGCGCTTCAGGGTATTGATGACCACCTTTAAAGCACTCCATGGTAGTGGATCTGGGTACTTGAGAGACCGCCTTCTGCCGATTACCTCCCTTCGACCAATTAGATCGCACAGATTGGGCCTCCTCCGGATTCTATCTGCCAGTCAATGTCGATTGGCAACTACACGGAGGAGAGCCTTTTCTGTTGCAGCTCCGACCCTGTGGAACGATCTCCCCGTTGAGATTCGTACCCTCACCACCATCCAGACCTTCCGCACGGCCCTTAAGACTTGGCTCTCCCAGCAGGCCTGGGGATAAGTTCTTAAATTACCCGCCCGAGTGTTGACTGTTGAATGCAAGTTGTGTTTTATTATTTTATTTTGTTCACTCACTGCTTGTCTTTTATTATTGCACCCCCTTCCCTGTGATTGTAAGCCGCCCTGAGTCCCCTAGGGGAGAAGGGCGGCCTATAAATCTTAATAAAATATAAAAAAAAATATAAAAAAAATATGGACAAGAAACAACGGATAAAAACCAATCAAGGAGAGAAGCAAGCTGGAAGTAAGGGAAAACTTCCTGACCGTGAGGACAATTAACCAGTGAAACAGCTTTGCCTTCAGAGATTCTAGGTGCTTCTTCATCACTGGAAGTTTTTAAGAAGAGGCTGGACAGTCACTTGCCTGAAATGGTATAAGGTCTCCTGCTTGAACAGGACTAGAAGACCTCCTAGGTGCCCTCCAGCTCTATTCTGATTGATTGATTGATAATTAGTTTTTCAACTACAAGTAGATCTCACTTAGCAACTTCTTTATTTAATGACCATTCATTTACAAATGGTGACAAAAAAAAAAAAACTTTGACTCTAGAGCTCAAAGACAAGGGTGAGATGGAATATCACGAAATCTGGGACAAATGGTACCGATGGTTAGAAATGAGGGAAAGAGGCCGGGACAGAAAAACACAGGCAAGTTAAGAATTGGAAAATATGGTACTAAGAATGTGTGATAGGTAGGAATTGGATATGCATTTGTATGATTAGTAATTATACAAAAGAAAGGATCAACGGACAGGTAATTGGACTGACTACATACACCTATATAATGTGTTGTGGCCCAGCAGGAGCCGTTGAAGCTGCCACCAGACTCTGACAGCGAGGGGCCCTATGAGTCGGCTTTGGAGGATGTGGAGAACCCTGGACAGGGTTCCAACTCCGAGCAGGGCGCAGAGAGGCTAGTTGGCCACCAGGAGGTGCCCGAGCCTTGGACCAGTGGGGAGGAGACAAGGGAGTATGTTTGTTTATTTATTTATTTATTTATTTATTTATTATTATTATCAAAATTTATATGCCGCCCAATCCCGAAGGACTCCGGGCGGCTTACAAAAAAGAGGGAAAAAAAAGAGAAGGAAAAAAAAAGAGAGTTTAAAATCACAACACCACATACATTCGTTCTAATCGGGGCTGGACCTCAACAATGAAGTCAACAGCCCAAGGCCTGCCGGAAACAGCCAGGTTTTTACAGCTTTCCTGAAGGCCATGAGAATGGGTATGGTCCGGATCTCTGGGGGTAGCTGATTCCAAAGAGTCGGAGCAGCCACAGAGAAGGTTCTCCTCCGGGGGCCCACCAGCCAACACTGTCTGGCTGATGGCATCTGAAGGAGGCCCAATCTGTGGGATCTTACTGGCCACTGGGAGGTATGTGGCAGTAGGCGGTCTCGAAGGTACGCTGGCCCTAAGCCATGTAGGGCTTTAAAGGTAATAACCAACACCTTGAATTGCATCCGGAGACCAATTGGTAGCCAGTGCAGCTCGCGGAGGACAGGTGTAACATGGGTGTACCTCGGTGCACCCAATATCGCTTGTGCGGCCGCATTCTGGACTAGCTGCAGTCTCCAAATGCTTTTCAAGGGTAGCCCCATGTAGAGCCCGTTGCAATAATCCAGACTTGAGGTGACAAGGGCAAGGTGTTCCTGACATCAGCAGTGAGTTGTTCCTGGATGCCCAGCACCGAAGAGCTAATAGGCATCAGGAACAGTTGCGCAAGTACAGGAGGTAATTGCACTCAGCTGGTGGTAATTAGGCTCCTCTCCAGACTATAAAAAGACTGCTTGTGCACACGCCCCTCTTGCAGAAGTCAACGCAGGAAGGAATGTTGGAGAACAGTCTTGTGAGTCTGGCAGGCTGGATTGCTGCTATGGCTTATCTGTGTTGGATTGCTGCCAAGGCTTATCTGTGCCAGTTTGCTGCCAAGGACCTGTCTGTCTGTTAATAAATTCCGTAAAATATCTTTGACTCGGAGTGTGTTGATGTGGGACGAAGGGGGTCAGAACAGTAATGGATATTGTAATTGTTGTAAGATCTAATCACTATATGGAAACGTTTATGCCAGAAATGTCACACTATGTCCAATGTTTTTAATGTTTATCTAATAAAAAACTTTTTAAAAATAATAATACTTTGCAATTAACAGCCCATGAAGTTCTGTAAAGCCAAGGAAAAGATGAAGTCATTTTGTAAGCACAGTTGTGGCCTCACTTAGCAACTGAATGACTGAATTGTAGGTCTTAATTGTGGTCACTAAATGAGGACTGTAATTTTTTCCCCTTTAAGTGGCAGCCCTATCGAGGGAGTTTCGGGCAAAGGTATCAATGAGAAATAAGAGAACCCATCCTACCCGACAGTCTCTGCCAAATCTTTTGTCCGAATCCCTGTCCAGTTGCTCTGGCTGCCCAGCTCTTCCTTCCCTGTGTAAGGGTAAATCCGCTCCCGCTGCTGACGGTCCCGTTGAATCCGTAGCTCCGCCCGCGTGGCGACGACCAGGGAACGCAGGAGCTCCGGCACGCTCTCCCGGGGTAGCAGGACCACCAGCGCCAACGTGGACTCTGCCGGTGGAACAGAAGAGGCGCAGTCCCCACCATCCCAGCCACAGGATGCCGAGTGGCAGCCTCGGTCGCAGTATCCGTCCGAGAAGCGGTCCCGACAATATCGCGCGTAGGAAGGGCTAAGGAGAAGGGGTCCTTAATGGGGAGCGCACTGGGCAAAGGCAGACATACATCCTTTCCATTCCCTCCTCTATGAAATTTGTGGTGGCGCAGTGGTTAGAGTGCCGTACTGCAGGCTACTTCTGCTGACTGCCGGCTGCCTGCAACTTGGCCGTTCGAATCTCATCAGGCTCAAGGTTGATTCCACCTTCCATCTTTCCGAGGTCGGTAAAACAAGGACCCAGATTGTTGTGGGGGCAATATGCTCACACTGTAAACCTCTTAGAGAGGGCTGTAAAGCACTGGGAAGCAGTATATAAGTGCTATTGCTAGAAGCTAATAGTATTCCAGGTGCCTTTGACACATAGCCATGCTGGCCACATGACCATGGAAAAAGTCTTTGGACAATGCTATCTCCCTCAACCAAGAAATAGAAATAAGCTCTGGGCCTTCAAGTCAGACACAATTATACAGAGAAACATTTAACTTTACCTTTACACAGCACCAGTGGTAGGTGTGCATTTGTTTCCCGCTGTGTGTCAAAGCTGATTTGCTTTCATCATTGCCTGCATCAACTTCCAGTTTGCAGTTTGCCAAACAGAAACAGGAGGGAAGGGGTCGGTAAATTCCTACGCTGGGGTGGGGGGAGGCTAAGGAACGCATGAGAGCCTTCTGCTGCCCGGAGAGGAGATAGCCTCCAAGGGCAGGTTCTTGGAGTTACCAGCTGGCACAGACTGTTTTCCCAAACCAAAAGTACTGAGTGTGATTGGTGGACAATGAACCGTGGGTGGTCCAGAGGTGAAAAGGGAGTTTTAGCTATTTGAGTTTTCGCTGGAAAACCTCAGAGCTGAACTTTGTTTCTGCTCTGCCTAATGGATCTTTCAATAAAGTTTTACTCTTGGTATTTCTAAGTGCCAGGAGTTACCCTTTTTTGGAGGTGACAAATAGGATGGTTGATACTGTGGCAGGGGGAAATCTTTCCTGGCTGCACATACACACACACCTATGCCCCTCCCCGCAATTCATGGTACTATCTGGGGATAACTCACTTGCACTCCTTTTGTGGGACGCAGTCAAATCCATCGTACAGGCACTCCTCGTTGTCACAAGGGGGCTGGCAGTGACCGTCTCGGAAAACCCGCTGGCACACATCTCGTTTCGGGCAGTTCTTCCAAGGATCGAGCAACCCCAGCGCACAGTCTCCCCCATCCCAGCTGGTCTCTGGAGAGCTGCAGATCCGGTCGCAGTGAGCATCTCCGGCCAACGATGGGCACCTGGAGAGCACAGTGACATTGGCAGCAGGACAGGAGGCCGAGGAACATGGAGGCTGGCGGCAGTCTGGCCCAGAGAAGCCTTCCGTGCAGAGACATCGAGGTCCAGATGGACGGGCAATGCAGATTCCTCCATTGTGGCAGTAGGAGGACCCACACAACGGGGCGGGCAGATCACAAGTTGGTCCATCATAACCCTGGGGTAGAGGAGATCCTTTCTCAGTCTTGCTGGATTATTTTCATTCAAGTCACTGGCAATTGGGTGGCACCTCTGAATTTTTCCCACTTAGCTCTTGGGTGGAGGCAGAAGCAACCTTATGCTAGATCAGATTCTTGACCCATTCAACCAAAGAACATCCCATCTTCTTACCAGACATTTAACTCAGCGTTCCCTAAGCTTAGACCTCTCTCTGGGTGATGAAATGAACAATTTCAAAATGAAATTTAATGTAGAGAAAAGCAAGGTCTTACACTTAGGCAAGAAAAACCAAAAGTACAGTATTTCCCCCCTAATTACTTGCATAGGGATTATTCTTTATGCTATTTATGTATTTTTGGTCATGGATTGCACCAGTGAGGCTAAAACCAATTTTGTTGTACGCATGATGTACAATGACAATAAAGGCTATACTATACAAGTCCAGACTAGGTGAATTCTGGCTCAACGGTAGTAACTACAAGATGGATCTTGGAGTCCTAGTGGGCAACCATCTAACTATGAGCCCATTGTGTGCAGCTGTTGCCAAAAAAGCCAATGTAACCCTAGGTTGAATTAACAGAGGAATAGAATCAAGATCATGCAAAGTATTAGTTCTACTTTATGAAGCCCTAAAGACCACACTTAGAATATTGCATCCAGTGTGGGTCACCCCAATTGTTAGGAATATAATTTAACAGTTGGGTTGGCAATATATAAACCATGTAACAATGCTATACCTGTTTCCTTTAAATCATACTGTAAAATGTGATTGGTTGCTGTTTTCCTCAATCAGCCATAAGAGGGAGCCAGAATGACTGTTAGCTCTCTGTTTCATTAGATGCTGGGCTGCTCTGATCTGAGTGTTTTGGAAGCTGGCTGTTAGAAAGTGCCGTGAGCTATTGTAAGTTTTGCAATTGTTAGCAAACTTTGAGTTTGCTAACGGAACTGATTATATGATACCGGACTATGTTATTTGGAACAAAAAGGATGTTGAAATTTTGGAAATTGTTCAGAGAAGAGCAACAAAGATGACTAGGGGCCTAGAAGTTATAACATATAAAGAACTATGGCAGGAACTGGGTATGTCTAGCCTGGTGAAAAGAAGGATCAGGGGCACCATAGCAGTCTTCCAATACTTGAAGGGCTGCCACAAGGAAGAGGTGGTTCAACTTATTTACCAAAGCACCTGAAGTCAAAACAAGAAGCAATGGATGGAAACTAACCAAGGAGAGAAGCAACCCAGAACTAAGGAGAAAATTTATAATAGTGAGAACAATCAACCAGTGGAATAAATCGCCTTTGGAAATTGCGAATGCTCCATCACTGAAGGCTTTTAAGAAGAGAATGGACAATCATTTGTCAGAAATAGTATAGGTCTCTTGCGTGAGCCTGGGGTTGGACTAGATGACCTCTAAGGTCCCTTCCAACTCTGTTACCGATGAGCAGCTGCCATCATTCCTAGTCAGTACAGATGTAGGACTGTGTGATTAGGAAAGTAGAGAACTGGAGTCCAAAATATTTAGGAGGCACCTGGTTTAGCTTCTCTTGGGAAAATGGTCCTTCTCAGTTCTGTCTGACCAATGGCCACCAACCTTGTCTCTTCAAGAGCTTTTTGTTTCACCTCCCTCCTTCTATGGCTTCACTCGTTAAATCTCCATCTGGTCCTCAGTGTTAATTAACAAGAGTCAATCACCCAGGAAAAGTTTCATTAGCAAGCAGAATTAGCCACTATTTTTATATCCATCTGGGCAAGGAAGAGACCTGAGTTATTTGAGCAAAAGGATTCTATAAACTAGGTTATGATTGAGTCCACACAACATGCTTAACCTTAAACCCAGATCATCCAAACCCAATAGCTGGGTTTGTGTCCACATTATGCCCAAATAAATACTGTAAATTTGCATGATGTCTTATGAGATTTTGGAATGTTAAGGGACATCATTGATTTATTTCACAGTGATTGATTGGGCCTCTTGCAAGCTTGATGGGTGAAAAGTTACTAACTTTTTTATTAAACTTTAATACCCAATCATCTAACTTAACAGAAGAACAGAGTTGGAAGGGATCTTGGAGGTCTTCTAGTTCAACCCCCTGCTCAAACAAGAAAACCTATACCATTTCAAACAAATGGTTGTCCAATCCCTTCTTAAAAACGTACAGTATTTGGAGAATTCACAACTTCTGGAGGCAAGTTGTTCCACTGGTTAATTGTTCTAGCTGTCAGGAAATTTCTCCTCAGTTCTAAGTTGCTTCTCTCCTTGATTAGTTTCCACCCATTGCTTCTTGTTCTGCCCTCAGCTTCTTTGCAGAATAGCTTGACTCCCTCTTCTTTGTGGCAGCCCCTGAGATATTGGAACACTGCTATCATGTCTCCTCTAGTCCTTCTTTTCATTAAGTTTAATGAATTGTATGCAAATGACTTTTCCAAACTCTTCTTGAAATCCTCCAGTGTTGGAGCAACCACAACTTCTGGAGGTGAGCAGTTCCACTGATTAATTGTTCTCACTTATCAGGAAATTCCTCCTCAGTTCTAGCTAAGTTCTTTCCTTCATGGTTTCCACCCATTGCTTCTGGTCCTGCCCTCAAGTGTTTTGGAGAATAGCTTGACTGCTTCTTCTTGGTGGCAGCCCCTGAGTTATTGGAAGACTTCTGCTCTACAATTCTACTATTTATTTATTTTTTTGCTTGATCCCATTCATACCTGTATACAATGGCAGATGAATTCAAGAGGGTTCTTGGGCAGCACACTACAGCTTCCACCATTAAGGCAAGGATTTGATTGGCAACTGTCAATCATTGATTCACACAGAAGTCCTGGAGGGAAGAACAAACACGGTGCCAAAGAGTTCGTTTTGATTTTTTTATTTCAGTTGGTTTCTTCTTTGCAATCTACCAGCATTGTCCCTTTCTTTGGTCTAAATGTCTGGAAATTTGATCTTAGCAGTTTCTGCTACAAGGTCAGTTTCTGGTGGTTTGTAGGTAGCTCTCCACTTACAACCACAATGGAACCCACATTTTGGTTGCTAGGCAAGATAGCTATGAGGCAGGGGTGGGTTTCTCGCCCCGTTCCAACCGGTTCGGTTGGAACGGGGCCGGCGGCGTCCTCGTGCACGCGCACGGTGCACACATGCATACTAGCGTCTGCGCGACGCTCCAGCTGCTCCTGGACGATCGTGCAGGCGCTGTATGCGTCCTGCGCATGCGTGGAAGCGCAGAACTCGTCAAAACCGGGTAAGGACCGCGGGCGGGCGGGCGCGCCCTTCGCCGTTCCCGGAAGTTACTTACTTCCGGGTTCGGCGACCAACCGGTTCGCAGGGACCGCCGCGAACCGGTTGAAACCCACCCCTGCTATGAGGTGAGTTTTGTCTCAATTTAGAACCTTCCTTCCCCACAATTGTGAAGTGGATCCCTGCAGTTGTTAAATTAGTAACAGGGTTGCACTGACTTTGCTTATCCAAAAGTCGCAAAAGAGGATCATATGACCCTGGGGGACACTCATAAATACTAGTCAGTTGCAAGAGAATCCCAATTTTGATCATGTGACCGTGGGGATGCTACAATAGTTGTTAAGTGTGAAAAAAAATGGTCATTAAGTCATTCTTTTCAGTACTGTTGTAACTTTGAAAGATCGCTAAACGAATGGTTACAAGTCGAGAAAAAATATTTAAAAAATTAGAATTCCTTATTGGCCAAGCGTGATTGGATCCACAAGGAATTTGTCTCTGGCGCATAAGCTCTCAGTGCGCATACAAGGCACAAGGACTTCTTGTACCAACTTTCTGCTTTGACCATCTACAACACACACAGCTGGAATTTGACACGCACAGATAATGAAGGAACCAATGTTATTTTGGGTAAGAAAGTACAGATAGACCTTGACTTACAACCATGACAGATCTAGCCCATCACGGACATAACTTGGGATGGTCGTAAAGCAAGTCGCCCATATGACTCATCTGATTTTATGGTCTTTTTTGTGATAGTTGTCAAGCAAACACCACATCCGTCCAAGGACCATTGTGGTCATCAAGTCCTCATCATTGTTCTGTATGGGCCGGTTTTGCCAAAAGACTGGAGTTGTGGTTAGAATGCAGTATTGCAGGTTGACTCTGCCCAATGCCAGGAGTTCGATCCTGACCAGCTCAAAGTTGACTCAGCCTTCCAAATTTGGTAAAATGAGGACCCAGGTTGCCCGGGGGCAATATGCTGACTCTGTAAAACCGCTTAGAGAGGGTTGTAAAAGCACTATGAAGAGGTATATAAGTGCTATTGCTATAGTGCTATTACCTTACCTGAATATCCAAGGTTGCAGAGACAATGAAAACCATGTTCATCAGATTGGCAGCTCTGGGACCCGGGCCGGTGGCAAGGCTGGGAGAAGCAGGCATCCACCACCCCCTGACACCTTTCCCCCACATATCCAGGGGGGCAGATGCACAAAAACCCCTCCGGCTGAGCCACGCAGGTCCCGCCATAGTAACAGGGGGGGCTGGCTAGAGAGCAGGAGTCCAGGTGACAATTGGGTCCTGGAAGGACAAAAAGAACCGTCAGAGTCCTCTGTTCTTCGCCCACACAGTCAACCTCACTAGTTTTCATTTTTGTTTTAGGCAAAAGGTCCTTTAAAATTAAAACGATGAGAGGCTGGGTTGGGAGAAGCAGTGTGGGTCCAAACTGGCAACGCAGTTGTGTGATCCAGCACGAAGAGCGGCTCTAATCCAGCGTTTCTCAACCTCAGCCAGCTGGGGAATTCTGGGAGTTGAAGTCCACACAGCTTAAGATGGCTGACGTTGCGAATCACTGCTCTGATCACGTCAGTAAATCGCTCTGGATGGATACAAAATACATATCCATCACATCAGTGATATATTGTATTATAAGTGATATATCCCTCTCTGGGGAGTGTCCTGCAAGTGTTGGTTGTTTCATATTGTGTGGGGCGCACACATCCCATTTTCCCTGGGCTGACATGGCAGCTCCTTCCCAGCCCCATATGCTCTTTGGGGCCATAGAATTATATTTTTTGGAGTATAAGACACACCTTTTTTCCTCTAAAAAGATGCTGAAAATCTGGGTGCGTCTTATACACCGAATACAGCATTTTTTTGCCTCCTAAAGCCCCACCCCTTCACCAAAATGGCCGTGCAGAGCCCTTAGGAGCTCTGCAGAGTGCTCCTTGGAGTGGGGGGGGGGCAGTATTGAGCAAAAAATGGGCCATTTCTTGCCCCCCAGCCCCCAGCCGCACTCTATAAGCCTCCATAAGGCTATGCGTGCATTTTTATTTTTATTTTTATTTTTTTTACAAAAAACGGTCAGTTTTCACAAAAAACAGGACGTTTTGGGGAGGTTTGCAGTGCAAAATGTTTTTTTTTCCCTTTCGGAAAGCTATTATAATGGTTGATGAGTTTTAGGTGCTACAGGTTGTCAGCGATTTCCTTCTCCAGCACATGGATAAATACACCTGGAAACATTTACCTACCTACCTACTCTCGCTCCCTACCTACCTGCTGCATTTATCTCTCTCTCTCTCCCCTCTAGCTACTTATATACCTACCTACTCTCTCTCTCTCCCCTACCTATTTACTGTATTTCTCTCTATTTTTCTCTCTCTATCCCTCTATCTACCTACCTACCTACCTACTCACTCTCTCTCTACCTACTGTATTTCTCTCTATCTCTATTTCTCTCTCTCTATCCCTCTACCTACCTACCTACCTATCTACATGCTCTCTCCCTCCCTCCCTCCTGTATTTCTCTCTCTCTCTCTATTCCTTTATCTACCTACCAACCTACCTACTCTCTCTCTCCCTACCTATCTACTCTATTTCTCTCTCTCCCCCCTCTATCACCTACATACCTACCTACTCTCTCTCTCTCCCTACCTATCTACTGTATTTCTCTCTATCTCTATTTCTCTCTCTATCCCTCTACCTACCTACCTATCTACACGCTCTTTCCCTACCTACCTACCTACTGTATTTCTCTCTCTCTCTCTACCCCTTTATCTACCTACCTACCTACCTACCTAACTGCTCTCTCTCTCTCCCTACCTACCTACTGTATTTCTCTCTCTTTCTCTCCCTCTCTATCCCTCTACCTACCTACTTTAAAAAAATTGCCTCTTCAAAACCTGGGTGCGTCTTATACTTTGAAAAAGTACCTCAATTTATCTTAATACGGGGTGTTCCGCCTGAGGCTTGACCCCCCCCCCCAAGCCTTCTGCCACTTGGATTGTGGGAGGCAGTTGACTGTTCCTGGCTGTGTATGTTTTGCTCAAGCCTACACAAATCTCTCCCTCACCTTTTGTTCCTGGCGGACACAAGCATCGAAAACCGCCTGCCGTCTTCGTACAGGTTCCTCCATTGAGACATTTTTGTGTTGGCGGGCACTGGAAGGAGACAGTGGTGAGTAGATTCGTCACTACAGGTAGTCCTCGACTTACAACAGTTTGTTTATTGACCGTTCGAAGTCACAAGTCAGTGAAAAAAGCGACACATGACCATTTCTCACATTTACAACTGTTGCCGCATCCCCATGGCCATGTGATACTTGGCGATTGACTCATATTACAACGATTGCAGTGTCTTGGGGAGGGATGTCATGCCAACACTTTTTATGACCTTAAGGCAGTGGGGAAGCCAGATTCACTTAACAACCATGTTACTAACTTAACCACTGCAGTGATTCACTTAACAACCATGGCAAGAGAGGTTGTAAAATGGGACAAAAGTCACTCAACAAATGTTTCACTTAGCAATGGAAATTTTGGGCTCAATTGTGGTCGTACTTCGAGGACTACCTGCAGTAGCGATAAAATCCGAGAACCCTGGAACTGGTTACTGCAGTATTTAAGCAAACAAAGGCAGTTCAAGTCTCACTTACAGAAGTCTGGTCAGCTTCTCCAAGGACGCGCCCAGCAAAGGGGAGCCTCTTTCCCTTATCGCTCGGTTCCATGGTGGATCTGATCTTAGGATTGGGACGTTTAACCTAGAATTTAAGCCAAATTGAGCAACACAAACGACTGGGAAGAAAATGGAGTCCGAAACGAGGACTGGAAATTAGGAACGGGACGTGTCCCCTGCGTGGGGCAGAGCAAGTCACACCACCAACCCCAGGCATTTTTAACAGCTGCTAGCTTGGCAAACCAACATCAAAGACAGCAGTGGGTTTCACTTATTTTTACCACCGGTTCACCCCACACACGGACCTTCCACACCTGTGCTTTGCTCACGCGTTCGCCTTCCACGTATGCGCCCGGCCTAAAAAACGTGGCTAAATAGGACAGCATAGAGTCGAGGTGGGGTGGGGTGGAGGGCGGGCCCAGTCCAGGGGTAGACTTCAAAATTTTTAGCAACGGGTTCTCTGACGGTTGCTGGGTGGGCGTGGCCATGGTGGGCGTGGCCAAGTCAGCCTTCTGCACCATGGCTGGGCATTTTTGCCCTCCCCGGGCTCTGGCGGCCCAAAACAGGTCCATTTCCAGCCTTCGGAAACTTGCGGTAAGTTTTTTCACCCTCCACGAGTCTCCACACGTACCCTGCACTTACCTGTATCTACAACGGGCTGTGTGGGGACTCCTGGGAGGGGTGGGGTGGGCGGGGCCAGCCAGGAGTGGGAATTGAGGGTTCTCCAAATTGCACAGAATCTTATCTAGAAGTTCTCCCGAACTCCTATGAAGCCCTGATCGTCCATCCCTGGCCCAACCATGATCTTCGCTGAGAGTTTTCCTGAACCGGCTGAATGCCACCTCTGATCAAAGATTCTTGAATGGGAGTTTCAAGCAATGACATTTCTTTGCTCATTCTAAGAGGGGCAGCTACTGTTAAAAGGAAAGATTTTATCCACCATCACCACTTCTGATAGGGTTATATTCCCTCCTTGAGACTTTCAAGGATCTATCACAGTGATGGCGAAGCTATGACACATGTCAGAAGTGACACGCCACATTTGGGTGACAGGCCACCGATCATCCACACCCGATGACTATTCTCAAAGCATGTTCTCATGCAATTTTTGGAGGTTGTGGCAGCTGTGGGAGGATAGGGTATGCTCTTATGTGGCCTACAGAACCTTTAAAAATTGTGTGAGAATGGGGCATGCCTTTGCACAATTTTTGGAGGCCAAGGAGGCCATGTGAGAATGAGATAAGGTCTTGCACCGCCTTCAAACGGTCCGGAATTTGTGCGAGAGGATCGTGTTCTCATGCAACCTCCAGAGCCCTGGAAATGAGCTTGTTTCAGCTATATGTCACTTTTGTAATTATCTGATAGTTCTGTATAAAGTACATAGCAGGAGCTGTGGTGGTGCAGTGGCTAGATTGCAGTAGTATAGATTACTTCTGCTGACTGCTGGCTGCCTGCAGTTCGAATCTCACCAGGCACAAGGTTGACTCAGCCTTCCATCCTTCCGAGGTGGGTAAAATGAGGGCCCAGATTGTTGGGGGAATGGTGGCTCTGTAAACCGCCTAGAGAGGGCTGTAAAAGCACTGTAAAGCGGTATATAAGTCTAAGTGCTATTGCTATTGCTAGCATATGATTTGACTATTTTTTAAAATATAAATGATATTATAGAGAATTTTCTTGTTTGGAGGAGCGAGGAATGACACACAACAGCAGAGTCAAATAAGGCATTTTCCAAAATTTTGAGATGCCAAGCCCCAAAACCGCACCCTCAGTGATCCATCAGGCAGATGCCATCACCCACCTGATAGATGAGATTGGACAACCATTTGCCTGAAATGGTGTAGGGTTTCCTGCTTCAGAAACTGGGGGTTGGACTAGAAGACCTCCAGGGTCCCTTCCAACTCTGTTATTCTGTGACCTCTGTGTTCTAAACTCACCTGGCAACCACCTTCCTCAGTCTGGTTTGTGCAGTTGTCTCTGTTCTGCTGGGTCCTGTGTTGGCATTGGGGGCCACCCCATCCGGGAGGGCAGAGGCAGTGGGGGGAAGACTCCTTCACTCTGCATTGGCCTCCGTTCTTGCAAGGGTCTGTGGCATGTGGTAGAAAGAAACAGATAGGGAGACCCAGGTTTTCAGGCATTTAGCTCAGGAAGGATTTTGAGATGCCACCTGCTTATTCAGCAGCATTCTGTAATGTGCAGAAAAAGTGTCCCAAATGCAGAATTTCAGCGTTTGAGCCTTTCTCTGGGTGATAATAAGAAAAGCTTTACCTATTCTATTTCTGTTACAATGGAGTTAAAGGCACAGGGGCAGGGGTGCAAAGAAAGTAGCATCCTTGCCAATTCTATATACCGTATTTTTCGGAGTATAAGACACACCGGAGTATAAGACGCACCAAGATTTTGAAGAGGCAAATAAAAGAAAAAGTTTTTGTGCTCTGCAGACCTCTCAAAAATGATGCGTTTTTCGGGGAAACAGGCCTGGTTTTTTCCAAAAAAGTGAGGCATTAATAGCCTTTAGGAGGCTTGTAGAGTGGACTGGGGTAGTTGTGGGTTCCGAATCCCATTGCAACTGGTACAGTGGAAAGGGGGCAGGCGTCCACCACATGAATGTGCGCAGCACGTACACTTGCACACAGCTTGGGCATGCATACTTACCACCCGCGACACTCTGCAATGCTTCTGTGATGCTCCGCGACACTCCAGCTATTCAGCCGAGCGTCGCACAGGCATTGTACGCTCTGTGCGCATGCGCGGAAGCCCCGAAAACTTCAAATACCATTAAGGAGTGCTGGCGGGAGGGTGGGCCCTCCGGAGCACCGTACCGGAATGGTACCTGGTGCTCCCAGCAGGCACCGGTACGCACATACTGGGGCTTACTGGTTGTAGCCCACCACTGGGCCAGAGGGGGGACCAAAACAAGCAAAAAACAGCCCATTCTTCGCTCATTTCCCCCCGCCCCGGAGCACTCTGCAGGGCTCCTAAGAGCTTTGCATGGCCATTTTTGTGAAGGGGGTGGGGTTTCAGGAGTCAAAAAAATGCTGTATTCAGTGTATAAGACGCACCGAGATTTTCAGCCTCTTTTTTGAAGGAAAAAAGTGTGTCTTATACTCAGAAAAATACGGGTAATTCTTATTCTCAAGAGTAAATAAATGCCTTACTTTCCAATGGAACAAGAATGATGGTTTTAAAGAATGTAAAACTACTAAATTTGGAATGTGTCCTTTAATTTATCATTTATTTAGCAGAGTTTGGATCAGAACATTTGAATGTCAGTCTGACTAGCTCTGTTACAGTATCACAGAAGTGAGTGCACCCCCTCACATTTTGTAAATATTTAAGGATATCTTTTCATGTGACAACACTGAAGAAATGACACTTGGCTACAATATAAAGTGGTGAGTATACAGGTTGTATAACAGTGTAAATGTGCTGTCCCCTCAAAATAACGCAACGCACAGCCATTAATGTCTAAACTGCTGGCAACAAATGTGAGTAGAACCCTACGTGATAATGTCCACATATTACTTCTGTGATATACTGAAAATGGACATGAACTGTGAATAGTTAGAATCAGAACTCAAGCTGAGTTGGAACTGTGTCTATATCAGTCATGCTTTCACACAGGCGTCTTCCTTTATGGTAACAAGCAGTACTTGCTTAGTGTCCAGCCAAAGTTACAATGGACCTCCTCAGGGCTACTTATGAACCATCCCGCCTTGTGTAAAACTCACACACAGAGGTGCATGTTTGCATTTTGGATGCATCCAAAATGCAAACGTGCAACTCTGTGTGTGATGCTATTTGTAGCACCCTGTGATTTTCAGTGGGTTGTTGTTGTTTCCCCCCCCCTCCCCCCAAGTTCTGGTGTTTACTTCTAGTTTCCCGCCAAGATTGCCCACTGAAGAAGGCGAGTTTGCTTAATGACTGCGGTATTTGCTTAACAACCACCGCAAAAGCAGTGGCAAAATTGGGCATATGGTGATCTGCTTGATGAAGCATGGCTATTTTCCTGTGTCTAGGGTGCCAGATGTATACTTAATCTGGATGTTTTTAGTGTTTTTATTGTCTTAAAATGTTTTTAATTGTATTTTTTTTTATAAGCCACCCAGAGTCATTGACTGAGATGGGAAGCTATAAGAATTGAATAGTAAATAAACAAACCATGACTTATAATTGTAAATCCAGGCTCAATTAAGGATGTAAATCAAGGACTACCTATCATTTGCTTTCTATCTGTTCTCTCTGTCAAAATTTCCTATTAATGTACCTGCATATTCCAAGAATCCTAGGTCACCATTCTGTATGAGACATATATAACATTTCTTAACCTCGACATCTTTTTGATGTGTGGACTTCAACTCCCAGAATACTTTAGCCAGCATGCTGTCTGGGGAATTCTGGGAATTGAAGTCCACACATCCCAAAATAGACAAGGTTGAGAAACATTGATCTAGAGGTCCCTTATGGATACTAAGGATTGGTGACTAGAACCGCTAATAAAATAGTAATAAAAGTAATAAAATGGACATTGGGATCCTCTCCAATTTTTGGTACTTTCAAAGTGAGTATTCCATCGCTTAAAGCAATGGGTGTTTTTTTTTCCCGAACTGAGCCATATTGGTGGACTTCAATTCCCAGACTTCCCCAGTCAGCATGGAGTTGAGGTCCAATCATCTTAAAAAGTTGCCCAGTTTGAAAAACACTTGACATACAAGAAATATTCCCCAAAAAATGGACTCTCACATTTAACATGTACTTTACAGAGCAGCAATGACATGTGAGAGAATCAGCCAAGAGGGGCTTTTTTTAGATATTGTGCAGAGCTGCTGTTGCTGCTTAGATACTCACAGTCTGAGCAGAGGTCCAGAGTAATCTGGCATTTGAGTCCTGAATAACCCCTGGGGCAGAGGCAGTGAAAACTTCCAGGGCTGTTAAGGCAAGTTCCAGAATTCAAACAGGGGCCCGATGAGCATTCGTCCTCATCTGCATCGCACGCTGCCCCTGCGAGGGAGGGAAGAGTCAGTGATCCAGGGAGGAAGGGAGCAACTGTGTTTGGCTGCCCAAAGGAGGAATTGGCAGATTCAGACCGTGTTACCTACGTAGCCGCTGGGGCATATGCACTGGAAGGATCCCTGGCGGCTCAAGCAAGTAGCCCTCTGGTGGCATGGGTTGGAATTGCAAGCATTGATCTCTGTGTCGCATTTCTGGCCGGTCCATCCAGGGGAACAGATACACAGCGGTCTGGGGAAAAAGGGAGGGGAAGGGAGAAAGAGAAAATTACTTTATTTTATTTTATTTTTCATCTTTTATGTTTCATTTTATTACTTATTTTATTTTATATTTATTATTTCACTTGATTTTTATTTGATATTTATTTGATTATTTGATATTTTATTATTTTATTTTTACTACTTTTATTATTTTATTTTATTTTTATTTGATTATTTTTATTTAATTATTTATTTGATTTTTATTTCATTTCATTTTTATTTGATGTTTTACTTTGCTTTTTATTTTGTTTTGTTTTGTTTTTTATTGTTTTATTTTATTTTATTTTACTTTGTTTTATTTTGTTTTTATTTTATTTTATTATTTTTATTTTATTATTTTATTTTATTTTATTATTTTTTATTTTATTTTTTATTTTATTGCTTATTTTATTTTATTTTTATTCTTTCATTTGATTTTAGTTTTTTACATCTTATTTTTATTTTATTTTATCAAATAAAATAAATATCAAATAAAATATCAAATAAAAGAATAAAAATAAAATAAAATAAGTAATAAAATAAAAAATTAAATGCAAAATAATAAAATCAAATAAAACAGAATCAAATAAAAAGAAAAGAAAAAGTAAAGTAAAACATCAAATAAAATAAAAATAAGATGTAAAAAACTAAAATATTTGATATTTTATTTTAGTTTTTTATATCTTATTTTATTTTTATTTGATTTGATGTTTTACTTCACTTTTTATTGTTTTCTTCTTATTTGATTCTGTTTTATTTGATTTTATTATTTTGCATTTGATTTTTTATTTTATCATTTATTTTATTTTATTTTATTTTTATTCTTTTATTTAATATTTTATTTGATATTTTATTTTAGTTTTTTATTTGATGTTTTACTTTACTTTTATTTTGTTTTCTTTTTATTTGATTCTGTTTTATTTGATTTTATTATTTTGCATTTGATTTTTTCTTTTATTACTTATTTTCTTTTATTTTTATTCCTTTATTTGATATTTTATTTGATATTTTGTTTTATTTTTTAAAATCTTGTTTTTATTTTATTTTTTATTTGATGTTTTACTTCACATTATATTTTTTGTTTTATTTTGTTTTATTATTCTCTATTTGATTTTTTATTTAATTACTTATTTTATTTTTATTCATTTATTTAATAATATCTATAGTATATCAATCTCTTGGTAGCTATAGCTATCTCTATATAATCTCTCTCTCCCCCCCCCTCTCTCTTTTCCCTCCCTCTCTCTCTTTCTCCCTCTTTCTCTCTCTTTCTCCCTCCTCTCTCTCTCTCTTCTCTCTCTCTCTTTCTCTCTCCTTGTTCAAATCAAGACATTTAATGCTATTGCATTATTGTATAAATGAAGGGTATTAATTTGAACAATGTGATCTACAAATTTTGGTGTATTCTAGTTCTCACAAAGTTAGAGGGAGGGAGGAAAGCTCGCCACTGACACTTGCAGGGTTCTCTTCCTATAATCTTATAATAAAGGCATGTTTATTTTAGTTTAATAAAAATAAATTTATATTTAGACGTTGGTTTTCTAGTCCAGTCTACCTTGAAGAACTGATGGATCCATCCTTACCCAGATTCTGTCCCATGGCAACTGCCTCCGTTAAGGCACTGAAACGCCCAACAAGGGTCATTGAATTCCTTGCAGAGGGCTCCTGTGAACCCCGGAGCGCAAACACAGGTGAAGGAGCCGGGGACATTCACGCAGGTTCCATGCTCGCAAGGGGCACCGCGACAGAAATCAGCATCTCTCTCACACCGAAGTCCCTCGAAACCTGGAGACATAATGTTGACACCATCAATCTTCTGCCTTCCCTACGCACATATTTGCTAGTTGTTCCCGATTCTAGGGGGCAGTACTTGTCTCTGTTTCAAAGCCAAAGAGCCAGCGCTGTCCAAAGACTCTCCATGGTCACATGGCCGGCATGATTAAATGCTGAAGGCGCACGGAACACTTTTACCTTCCCACCAAAGTGGTCCCTATTTTTCTACTTGTGTTTTTTTATGGGCTTTCCAACGGCTAGGTTGGCAGGAGGTGGGACAAGTAACAGGAGCTCACTCTGTTACATAGCACTAGGGATTCAAACCGCTGAACTGCTGACCTTTCTGATCGACAAGCTCAGTGCCTTAGCCACTGAGACACCGCGTTTTACATTACCCTTATCCAAAGCTTATTGTGAGCCAACTCAGGAGGTGATGATGATACAGGTCTAACAAAGGAATTGTTGAGTCTGTCATCTGTACCTCTGTAACCGCCTGGTTTGGCACAGCAACCAAACAGGACAGGCAAACAGATTTCAACTGAGAGTTAGGACTGCAGAAAAAACAATTGCAACCAGCCTGCCTTCCATTGAGGACCTGTATCCGGCACGAGCCAGAAAGAAGGCTGTGAAAATATTCACAGACCCCCTCACACCCTGGACATAAATTGTTTCAACTTCTTCCCTCAAGATGACATTATAGGGAATTGCATGCCAAGACAACCAGACACAAAGACAGTCCCCCCCCCTTGCTATTGCTCTGCTAAACAACTGTAGGAAGCTCCCCTCCCTAGATTAAATATTCTTTATTCTTAATATTAATAGAGGCAAAATATTATATTTTCCCAAAGGAGGAATGGAGAAACATGCTCTTAAAGACAGAAAGCAGCCCCCAGTCTATCTTAATAGCATCCAGTAGATCCCTGAAGTCTTTACAGATGGATATTTTGTGCCCATTGAGAAAGACTGGGCTAGCCTATTCACAAACAAAACAGCTCCAGCTCCAGCTGTTGGGATTAAGAATTTACATCCTCAACCCAAATTCTAAGGACCTCTAGGGTATAATAAGATTAGCTCGTCACCATTAGAATAGCAAAAGACACAAGGCTCACTACTTGCACAACCCCTGGGAGCAGTGGTCCAAGGGGTGGGTTCCTGCCAGTTCTAACCTCTTCTATAGAAGAGGTTCCACAAATCTACAGTGCCGTTTAGAACCGGTTCCAGCTCCCTCCCCCTGACTGTCCGCACATCATCAAGATGAAGAGCGAGAGGAGGAATTCTGGGAGTTGAAGTCCACAAGTCTTAAAGCTGTCAAGTTTGAACATCCCTGGATTTTTTTTTCCTAAAGGGTTAGGGGTGCAAGTGTCTTGTAACTTGACAGCTTTAAGACTTGCGTGCCTCAAATGCCAGAGTTTCTGAGCCAACATTTTGGTTGCTAAGCAAGAGCGTTATTAAATGAGTTTCACCACATTTTACAAGTTGGCCATGCCCACCCAGTCACATGACTGCCAAGCCACTCCCACCCAGTGACATGGCCAACAAGCCACTCCCACAAAGAAGGCCACACCTACAGAAGAGGTTCTAAAAAATTTTGAAACCCACCACTGAGTGGTTCTCAACCTTCCCTATGCCACGACCCTTTAATACAGTTCCTCATGTTGTGGTGACCCCCAACCATAAAATTGGTGTCCTCATATGTTTTAGTCTCTAGTCCCCTAATCATCTTTGTTGCTCTTCTCTGCACTCTTTCTAGAATCTCCACATCCATATATACAATTACTTTGGGGATCAGTGCAACGGAGCCAGCCAGAGATGTTTAAAAGATGAGTGGTTATATAGTAAATCTGTTAAATAAATGCTGAACTCCAGCCAACCTTAGAAAAAATCTTAGGCACTATCAGGCTGAGGCATTCAAAGGGTGTCTAAGATACAATCTCTGTCTCGGTTTCTTGCTGTAAAGCAGAAGGAAATCTGTAACTTTCAGCCACAAAGTCGTGTGACACACTATCCAGTAACACCCAGCAACAGCGCTTAGATTTATATACAGCTTCAAAGTGCTTTACAGTCCCCTCTAAGCGCTTTGCAGAGTCAGCGTATTCAAATCAATCAGGAACAGGCTGGAAGGGGCCTTGAAGGTCTTCTAGTCCAACTCTCTGCTCAAGCAGGAGGCCCTTTACCATTTCAGACAAGAGACAGTCCAGTCTCTTCTCAAAAACCTCCAGTGAAGGAGCACCCACAACTTCTGAAGGCAAAGCTGTTCTACTGGTTAATTGTCCTCACTGTTAAGAAGTTTCTCCTTAATTCCAGGTTGCTTCTCCCCTCAATGAGTTCCCATCCATGGTTCCTTCTCCCGCCCCTCTGGCGCTTTGGAAAATAACAATCTGGGTCCTCAATTTACCAACCTCGGAAGGATGGAAGGCTAAGTCAAGCCTGAGCCAGTCAGGTCCAAACTTCTGGCAGTGGGCAGAGTCAGCCTGCAATACTGCATTCTAACCACTGCACCACCCGGTGGTGGGTTCTGGATCCTGTCGCAACCGTTAGGCTGAACAAGGGGCCAGGCGTCCTCGTCAGGCACGTGCGCTGCACACGCATGCACACGCCACCACCCTGCAACACCCAGCTGCTTGCCAGAGGTCGTGCAGGCGCTGCGCACTGTTAGCATGTGTGCAATTGGCCAGTCGCGTTATTAACAGCTATGGAACATGGGCGGGCGGATGGGCCAAACGAGCCACCGTACTGGTATGGTGGCCGCTGCTCCTGGCCGCTTCCGATACAGCCATACGGGGCTGTACCGCCCGCATCCCACCACTGGAGCCACCCCACAGCTCATACTAATGGCACTGATGATGCTACCTAGTTTGGGTAATGAAACATCTCCAAGAAAACAACCAAGCTTAGAAAGCACCCATCACTTCAATTCTGAGCTGCAAATATTCTCCTTTATGGGTACAGAGGCCTGAAGCAGAGGCTGGAGGATCCTAGGTGGCCCAGGATGGATCTATGCAGTTGGGTACGAAGCTGAAAGATGGTAGTCCAGAGAGGATCCTCCCTAGGGAAGATGGAGGGATGGTTCCTCTTTGGACCACGTTCTCTGGGCTCTCTTCATCATCCTCACTCACCAGGGGGACACAGGCAGGCAGTGCCATGGCTCTGGAGTTCACAGGTTCCCCCGTTGAGGCAGTGGCCTTGGAGACACTCTTCGACTTCACACAACGGCCCACCAAACCCTGTAAAGGAAAGATCTTAAGAGACCAAGAAGGAGGAGGACCAAACGAGCGTCTGTCAAATGTTGTGCTGCATACATGTCTATCGGTTAAACCTAAAACAGTCTTCCACTATCTCAGGGGCTGCCACGAAGAAGAGGGAGTCAAGCGATTCTCGTTTCGTTTCGTTTCGTTCGTTTCGAACGAAAGACTGATTTCCTATCTGTTCAAATTTTTTTAAAAAAAAGAGATCCATGGAATCCATCTGCATTTTCGCCTGAGCCAAGGCCTTCTTACCGGAGGGGCAGAGGCATTGGAAACGGTCCAGCAGGTCCAAGCAGGAGGCCCCGTTCTGGCAAGGCTGGCTGAGGCACTCATTGAGGTTCGATTCGCACCTGGAGCCTGTGTAGCCCCTGAGGCAAGAGCAGGTGAACGAGCCGGGCGTATTGTAGCAGCTTCCTCTGTGTTCACATGGGTTGCTCCCTGGAGCAGGAGACAGGAAGAGGAAGAGGAAGAGTCCAGAGAAAAACACTGATCTGCCCAATTCATGTCATTTAATATCTGTGGGTATATGCATAGCATTGTATTGTATAGTATTGTAATGTACTGTATTCTATTGTATTCGATTCTATCGTATTCGATTCTATTTTATTCTATTGTATTGTATAGTATTCTATTCTATCGTATTCTATTCATTCTATTGTATTCTATCGTATTCTATTCATTCTATTGTATTCTATTGTATTCTATCGTATTCTATTCTATTCTATTCTATTCTATTGTATTCTATCATATTCTATTGTATTGTATTGTATCATATTCTATTCTATTCTATCGTATTCTATTCTATTGTATCATATTCTATTCTATTGCATTGCATTGTATTATATTGCATTCTATTCTATTGTATCCTATTCTATTATATCATATTCTATTCTATTGCATTGCATTGTATTATATTGCATTACATTGCATTGCATTTATTTATTTGTTTGTTTATTCATTCATTCATTCATTCATTTATTCATTCATTCATGTTTAGGTAGTGTATATTAGAGGAGGAGACCCTTTGAGAGTTGTATGCAACAAAATTTCATTTTAATGTATGCCGAGTAGTGGGTGAACATACATCTTATTCATTTAAGAGCAGTATTTTCAACAAGCCACCTAAAAAAAATGCCATTAGAAATATGCAGGGGTTAAAGATCTCTGGATTTCTTATTCAAGCAAAATAGTTAAGAAAATCAGGACTGGAGAAAAAGGGTAGAAAAGAGATTGCTTTGTGACAATAAAGTTATTCTAAGCCTTAGTCTTCTGCTAACTTTATATTTCAAGGAGAAAAGTTTGCCAAACATTTTCTTGGAGGAGGTGGCGTTTAAATCGTATTCTACCACAAGAGGGCGCTGGTGCACTGCGAAATTTGTCTCGGCACAAAAGCCAAGGCAGTTTTTTGTCTGAGGCAGCAATGAAGGTGTTTGGGGTCTGGTCCAGCAACAGGTAGTCCTCGTTTAGTGACGACCTCGTTTAATGCCCATTCACAGTAATGAAAAAGGCAACTTGGCAACCCATCCTTACATTTGTGTCCTTTGCAAAGGAGAGCTGAAGTAAGACGGCAAGCAAAAGCGCGGTTTCGCTGAGCGACTGCTTTACTTAACATCCACGTTGCTCATACTAAATGATGGTTGCTAAATGAGGACTACCCGTATTGCTCACTTTTGGGTGTCTGAGTATTTTTTTTCCCCCTCCAGAAGAACAATGTAAACTTCTGGGTTGTGATACATCTTGGACTCTGCCGTTGCTGCTGTTTATTATCGTGACCCGTCAAAAGCGCGGACGACAAAAGCGCGATCGACAAAATCGCGCCTTTGACGTCATCACAGCGCGACGAAAAAGATTGAAAAATTCAAATAAAAATTAATAAAAATTAAATTAAAGCAAGCCAATTCACATAAAGGTAAGGGTTAGGGTTAGGGTTAGGGTTAGGGTTAGGGTTAGGGTTAGGTTAAGGGTTAGGGTTAGCTTTAGAGCGTTAGCGTTAGTGTTAGGGTTAGGTTAAGGGTTAGCGTTAGGTTTTTCGTTACTTTAACGGTTAGGTTTAGGGTTAGGTTTAGGGTTAGGTTAAGAGTTAGGTTTAGGGTTAGGTTTAGGGTTAGGTTTGGGGGGCTTAGGGTAACGTTTTCGCTTTATTTTTACATTTTTCGAACTTTTTCGTCGCACTGTGATGACGTCACAGCGCGCTTTTGTCAAGCGCGATTTTGTCCTACGCGCTTTTGTGGTGGAACCGTTTATTATATTATTATTGTAATCCTTCGGATGGTGACATAGTTTGGTGGATGGGGTTTTTTTCTTTCATGAGTAGGTATCGGGATTTCATTACAAAGTATGCCATTGTGTACACAATAAAGTGATAATAAAGATTATTTTAGTTTAGCTTAGCTTAGTTTATATTGTAGCTTATCCTATATCTTTTTTTTATCTTATCTTATCCTACCTTACCTTACCTTATTATAATGTAGCTTATTTTATATCAGATCTTGTAGCTTATCTTGCAACTTATCTTACATTATCTTACCTTATCTTACCTTATCGTACCATACCTAACACCTTATCTTATCTTATTGTTCCTTACCTTACCTTGCAGCTTAACCTATCTTACCTTATCTTATGTAGACACAAGAACAGTTTTTCCTGAACGCCATCAGTCTGCTAAACAAATAATTCCCTCACCACTGTCAAACTATTCACTAAGGCTGCATTACTATTGCTATTAAGCTCCTCATCCTTCCTATCACCCATCTCCTCCCACTTATGACTGCAGGTACTGTAACTTTATTGCTTGTATCCTTAGGATTTATATTGATATTGATTCCTGATTGCTTATTTGTACCCTGTGACTATCATTAAGTGCTGCACCTTACGATTCTTGACGAATGTATCTTGTCTTTTGATGTACACTGAGAGCATATTCACCAAAGACAAAATCCTTGTGTATCCAATCACACTTGGCCAATAAAGAATTCTCTTCTCTTCTCATACCTTACCTTACCCCTTATCTTATATTTTATCTTGTCTTGTCTTATCTTATCTTAGCAATAGCAATAGCAGTTAGACTTATATAGCGCTTCATAGGGCTTTCAGCCCTCTCTAAGTGGTTTACAGAGTCAGCATATTGCCCCCAACAACAATCCGGGTCCTCATTTTACCCACCTCGGAAGGATGGAAGGCTGATGGAAGACTTGGGAGACCGCCTCCTGCCAATTACCTCCCTTCGACCTATTCGATCGCACAGATTGGGCCTCCTCCGAGTTCCATCCGCCAGTCAGTGCCGACTGGCGACTACGCGGAGGAGAGCCTTTTCAGTAGTAGCTCCGACCCTTTGGAACGATCTCCCCGTGGAGATTCGCACCCTCACCACCGTCCAGACCTTCCGCACAGCCCTCAAGACCTGGCTATCCCGTCAGGCCTGGGGATAAAGATTTTAATCCGCCCCACCCGAATGTTGAATGAATGTTGTGTTTTATTATTTTATTTCTATTTTTACTCACGTATTGTCTTATGTTTTGTCTTGCACTCCCCCTCCTATGAATTGTAAGCCGCCCTGAGTCCCCTCAGGCAAAAGGGCGGCCTATAAATAATAAATAAAATCTAAAAAAATCTAAATCTGAGTCAACCCTGAGCTAGTGAGATTTGAACAGCCGAACTGCAGAACTGCAGTCAGCTGAAGTAGCCTGCAGTGCTGCATTTAATCACTGTGCCACCTCGGCTCTATCTTCTCTTCTCTTAACTTACCTTACCTTACCTTACCCCTTCTCTTCTCTTCTCTTCTCTTCTCTTACCTTACCTTACCTTACCTTACCTTACACCTTACCTTATCTCATCTTACCTTACCCCTTCTCTTCTCTTTCCTTCCCTTACACCTTATCTTCTCTTATCTTCTCTTACCTTACCTTACACCTTATCTTATCTTATCTTACCTTATCTTACCTTATCTTATCTTATAGCTTATCTTATATCATATCTTGTGGCATCTCTTATATCTCCCCCCCTCATCTTATATCTTATATCTTGTCCCTTCTCCCTTCAGCCCGTCTTACCCATCCGGCACTCGTCTATATCTTCATAGCACAGAGCTCCAGCGTAGCCTGGCTGGCATGTGCAGATGGCATGGCCAGTTTGGAGGTCTGTGTCACAGTGGGCATCAGGATGGCACGGATTGCTGAGGCAGGCATCAGGCAAGTGGCAAAGAAGCCCTGAAGAAAGAGGTAGGGAAGATAAACAAAATCTTCTTGTCTCCAGAGATAAATCCCACCCTTCAAATCCATCTTTTGGGGTCTTTCGAAATGAACTCCCTGCATTGCAACCATATCCCCAAGCTCCAACCAAGGTTACCAGCTGCTATTTGAGATGTCAGAGAATGTATAGTATATAGAGGCAGTTCTCAAGTTACAACCATAATGGAGCCTGCCTATCATGGTCATAACTCGTAATTCATGACAGTTATGAAATGACCTTAAAATGAACCATAAAAAAGATTTTGTGACCGTTTTTGTGATGGTCACTCAGTGAATGACATAGTCGTTAAGTAAACCAATGGTTTGCTATAGGCGCAGTTTTGCCAAAACCCTGAAGTAAGGCTAGTTTTGGATAAAGCCATCGTAAATTGTGCTTATGTAACCAGGGGACACTGCAAATGTTCACAAATGCCCAAACTGCAGTCATGTGACTATGGAGGGGGACCATCAGAACTTCAAATCTGATACACAGATAGGTCCATCAAAACTTTAAATGGTCTCTAAGCAGTGGTGGGATTCAGCCAGTCCGCACCTATCCGGGAGAACCGGTTGTTAACTTTCTAAGCAGTTTGGACAACCGGTTTTTGGAAGAAATCTCCTTTTGTTTTTCTCCACTTTACAGGGCTAATCCTGTAATGAAGGCAGGAAGGAAACATTCTGGTGTTGTTTCTAGCCTAATCTTTATTGCCCTGCTTACAGAAACTGCCTCTCCGGTTAACCCTTATTACATTGTAACAGCTAAGGTGAAGCGCCCATCGACCTGAGTGACGCTAAATTGGCCACGCCCACCCAGTCACATGACCACTATGCCCCGCCTACCCAGTTGGTTGTAAGGGCAGAGAACTGGTTGTTAAATTATTTGAAACCCACCACTGTCTCTAAGCAAGTTGAGGACTACCTATTGTATATGCATTAGTTTACACAGAGGTCTCCAAACTTCGCAACTTTAGGACTCGTGGACTTCAACTCCCAGGATTCCTCAGCCAGCCATGGGGAATTCTGGGAATTGAAGTCCACAAGTTTTAAATGTGTCAAGTCTGAAGACCACCACCACCCCGGTTTACAAGATGGGAAAGGTCACTCGTGACCAATGGAAACAAGCCAGGCAATTCTGGTGACATGCGTGAGTGGTGAGGGATAAAACCTATTTCTCCTTTCCTGCTGCCGCCAAACCTCCTTCCCGCCATTCACTCTGGAGGGGCTGGGCCTGAGGGCCGCGTGCTTAGAAGAACAGGCGCTTCTCCTTCACGCCAGCCAGATTCCAAGTCCATTCCTTGCTATTTCTAGCCGAAAACCTCTGATAAAAATCCATGCAATCCAGGGATTGGTTCCGGCTGCTGCTACTGTCAGTTCGCTGAGGGATGCGCTGCGCGTGCGCATGTGCCAGTATTTAAAAAATGCTCCTGTGCATGCGCAGAAGCAAAAAACCAAGATGGCGGTGCCTATGGCGCCACCGAGAGAACTGGTTGGCAGGCGTATCAGGCCAAGTTACTACCTATTCAGCCGAACCGATATGAACCAGTAGGAATCCACCTCTGGTGCAATCCCATACAGCCCATCGAATTGGGCTGATCAAATGAATGGATTGAGCAGTTGTGATATTCTATTTGGGGGCCGTTTTCAAAGGTTATGGCAATATGTTAATAAACAGGGCAGCTTTGATTAAGAAAAAGAAAGGTTAGGAAGGTTCTTCTGCAATAAGGCCAATGTCTTGATTAGGTATGTTTATAGGTTTGTTCTGTAAGTCCTGAATTCGATATCTCTTGGCATAGACAAACAAACCTTTGCAGATTTGCTTCTTTGTTTCTTGCTTGCGTCTCACCTGTCCAGCCTTGGATGCAATGGCAGGTGTACGTCCCGATACCATCCTGGCAGGTGCCTCCGTTGAGGCATTGATGCCCTGCGCAGTCATCTGGATTCACCTCGCAGTACTGACCAGTGTAGCCTATTGGAAGAACAATAAACTTCATTTTGGGGGAGAAAAGACATGGCCATCAAGCAAGAACAAGGGAGACTTCCAGATGAAACAGTTCTTCACAAAACAACCTGAAAAAGACTTGGGATCATTGGCATAGCTGTTGACCTCAAAACACCGAGAAATAGGACATGGAGTGACTTCATTGCAAAAAAAAAAACACCCCGTAAAGAAGAAGAAGAAAAAGAGGACGAGGAAGAGGAGGACGAGGAGGACGAGGGGAGGAGAATGAGAAGAAGAAGAGGAGAAGAGGAGGAGGAGAATCGAAGGAGGAGGAGGAGGAAAAGGAGAAGAGGAGGAGGAGGAGGAAGAGGAAGAGGAGGAGAGGAGAAGGAAAAGGAGAAGAGGAGGAGGAGGAGAAGAAGAAGAAGTAGAAGAAGAAGAGGAAGAGGAAGAAAAAGAAGAAGAAGAAGAAGAAGAAGAAGAAGAAGAGGAGGAGGAGGAGGAGGGGTGGTGGTGGTGGTGGTGGTGGTGGTGGTGGTGGTGGAGGTGGAGGTGGAGGTGGAGGAGGAGAAGGAGAGGAAGAGGAAGAGGAAGAAGAAGAGGAGGAAGAAGAATTTAATTTCACCAACTTGCCATCTGCAACCTGAATTAATAACTTGAACCCATGAATGTTTATGATGTTTATCTCACCACGAACATACCAGGATACTAAAGACTATGCAAACTAGTGGAGGTAACACCCACGACTTCCCCCATGCAAGGTCTCAATTGCTGACCAGACTGAGACGTTTTCTCCCATGAAGCTCCCAAACAGTGACTGGGTCTCCCTTCCCAATCCCATTTATCCTCTTGCTCGATCTTTGAGAAAGAGCATCCATTCACATCTCCTTCCTTGGGTGTCTCAAACTACTTTTTGAATACTCTTGGGGTAGAGGTGCAATGCCTTTTAGCCAACAAACGCGATAACAACACTGATAAATAATGAACCGTAATTCCCTGGCAGACAGAGGCAGCCGTGGTATCCTCCATCGACGTGACGGCAGGTGCCCCCGTGGAGACAGATCTCAGAGGAACAAGGCCCCCGTCGGTACTGGCAGAGAGGACCAGAGAAGTTGGATGGGCACAAACAGCGGAAGGAGCCGATGCTGTTGATACAGCTGCCCCCGTTGAGGCAGGGGCTGGGAGACGCAAAGCATTCGTTGATGTCATGTTGACAGGTGTGCCCATCAAAGCCTGGCCAGCATTGGCAGACGATGAAAGGGTAAGTAATGACACAGGTCCCACCGTTGTTACAAGGGTTGGCTGGGCAGAAATCCATCAACTGGCAGTTCTTCCCTGGAAGAGAAATCGAAGTCAACGGGATTCACAGCTTCTTCTCCAGCCTGGGAGAAGAGAAGATCAGAGGACAAGTTCATCCAGCATCTTCTAACAATTAGTGACTTCTAAGAAGTCCCCAGAAGGACGGGAGATGACCATCATTCTTACTACAGGTGGCATCAGCCCTGAAGCTGACCTGACTGAAGTCATTTTTGGCAGCTTCAGTGTTGCCATACTGGAGCTGAGGGACAGGGACTGGCGGGGGGGGGGGAATAGAGATAGTTTGGGTTTTGTAGCCAAAACAAAATACTTTCTCCTGGGAACCAAGGACATTTCCACAGGGGAACAGAGAGAGGAAGAGTGAAGTTACCAGGCAACTGGGTAGCACCTTGATTGGACCATGTGACTGATTGTTTGGGGAAGGGAGAAAATCTTTACTTTCAATTAGGTGAAAACCGTGGGAATATTCAGACTCGGTTTTCACCAGCCTGTGCCAATATGATATATCCAATAAAGCTATTCTTTGAGGAATCTACCTGCCTCAGAGTTCTGTTTATTATGGGTGACACATACATTAACTCCAAAGCTAACATCAGACCAAAAATCAAGTAAACAGTACCTCGATCAAGAAACTGCCAAAGAGCCATCAGTAAACAACCCAACCAAATAATCTCTGCCCCCCATGAACTCTGATGATGTTACCTAGTTTGGGTAATGAAACGTCCACAAGAAAACTAGCAAGCTCAGAGAGCACCAAGGACCCCTCATGTCAACCCTGAGGTACAAATATTCTCCTTTATTCATACCAGACGTGGGTTGCTCCCGGTTCGGATCGGTTCAGGAGAACCGGTCCTGGTAATTGGGTGTGGGTCGTCAAACTGGTAGTGATGGCTGGCTGGCCACGCCCTTGAACTGGCTCACTCCAACACTCGCCCTGCCTCGTCTTCGCCACGTGCATCCACACAACTGCCTCCTAGTGCCTACACACAGGTAAGCAGAATGGGCTGCTCAGGGAGCCCCGAGACTTCAGAACCACCACCTCCTAAGTGGGATCGAGCCTCCCCGCCTCCTCGATGCACAGAGGCAAGAGGCAGCAGTTTCGTTTGCTGCCTGCAAGCTGGGGGAGGGCTGCGAGCAGCCAAGTGAGCATGCCAGGATCTGCCGGCTGCCTCTAACCTGCAAGTTTACTCATGAGCAGGGTGCTTGGCAGCCGGCAGATTGCTGGCTTGCTCACTCGGCTGCTGCCCCCTCCCCGCCCCCGTGGAGCTCACAGGCAGGGAACAAAACCACGCACTCTTCGGACCCTCCAGCTCTCCTGCGTTCAGCTCGGCGCGGCTCGGGTTGCTGCTTTGTTTGGTCTTTTAAAAAAAAAAGTTTTGCAGCCTATTTTATTTCCCAATCTGAAACATACATTTGCCAAGCCACGCCCACAAAATAAGCCACACCCCAAGAACTGGTAGTAAAAAAAAATTGAAACCCGCCCCTGATTCATACACTCTAAGCTTCTCGGGGGAGGGCTTTTTTACATGCACTGCAACACGTGAACTAGGACAACTTCCAAGTTCCCAGTTGATTGCCTTACCCGTCCATCCTGGTAGACATTGGCATTGATGCTCTTTCCCGGAGATCCGCTGGCATGTCCCTCCATGTTGGCAGGGTGACGGGAAGCAGGGATCCCCAACCACGCCCTGGCATTTCTCCCCAGTGAAACCAGGAGGGCACGCACACACGTACTCGGGGGCGGCTGGAGGAGGAAGAGCCCTGGAGGAGCAGCTCCCCCCATTCTGGCAAAGCACAGGGGTGCAGGGGTCTGCAAACTGGCACGTGTCTCCTACGTAGCCAGGAGGGCACCTGCGGCAGCCAGAAGATGGGAAAGAAACAGAGAAGCCAAAGGAGGAGGGAGAAGAAACAGCCTTGTTAGAAACAGAATGTTTTTTTGAAGATCTGAACTTAATCTGGAGCTGGGAGTTAGGGAAAGTACAGAGAGTATATGCAAGTTCTCTCAGGCTGCCCAGCTGAGTAGAAACATCGGAAGTAAATGCATTTATACCTGATCTGGAAAATACAGGTGGTCCTTAACTTACAACAGTTCATTTAGTTATGGTTCGAAGTTATGGCAGTACTGGGAAAAGTGGCTTATTATCCTTTTTCACACTTAGGCCCAATGCAGCATCCTCATGGTCCTGTGTTCAAAATTCAGCTGCTTGGGAAATAGTTCATATTCATGACCGTTGCAGTGTCCTGGGAGCTGTAGGATCCCCTTTTGTGACCATCTGATCAGCAAAGTCAATGGGGAAGCCAGATTCACTTAAGATAGAATGGCATGGCATGGCATGGCAGAGCAGAGAATAGAATAGAATAGAATAGAATTATTTTTTAGCAGACTTTTTAATTATTTTTTCCCTTCTACAACACCTTACAAAACAATATATATAAATATATATAGAACTGTGTATAAAGGTGTGTAAATATAGAAGCAAAATATTATATACATGTACAGGTATGATGACATAACAATGTTGACATAGTGACTGTAAGGTGTTGTAGAAAGAATAGAATAGAATTCTTTATGGGCCAAGTGTGATTGGATACACAAGGAATTCATCTTCGGTGCATATGCTCTCAGTGTACATAAAGAAAAATAAAATACATGCATAAAGAATCATAAGTCCTACGGGATTGGGCGGCATATAAATTTATTAAATTACAAATTACAATGAGATGCAACACTTAGTGATAGTCATAGGTTACTAATAAGCAATCAAATTGCACTAGGAACAAATAAAACAATGTAAATCATAAAAATACAAGCAGCATGGTTATAAGTGAAAAGAGATCGGCATTAGGAAAGAGATATGAAGGTACTAGGAAGGAAGAGAAGAAGAATAGTAATGCAGTCTTAGTAAATAATATGACAGTATTGTGGGAATTAGTTGCTTAGCAGAGTGGCATTCGGGGAAAAACTGTTCTTATGTCCAGTAGTTAAGTTAGTGTTAAGTTAGTATTACTAACAACTGCAGTTATTTACTTAACAACTGTGGCAAAAAAAGTTGTAAAACTGTCTCGCTCAGCAACAGAAACTTTGGGCTCAATTGTGGTTGTAAGTTGGTTAAAAAAACGGAGAATCAACTTATTCATGGGTGGGATTATACATGAGTATATACGGTATCTCCATGATCATGGCTGTACAATAGGCTGAACATTATTTCTCCTGCCCAACGTTTGCCAGAAAAATCATGAATTGAATTCCTCGCTCGGCTCCACCCTTCTGCCTTCTTATGAGGGACAGAAATAGCAGCGGCAATTTCCTGTCCACAGAAAGAGGAAAACTCTACCTGTCGAAGCTCTGCTTGTCCTTCAATTTGGACCATTATGGGAAACTTAAAAAATAAATAAAACTTACAGGCAGGAAGACGTCCCATTGGAGTGCTTCAAGCAAGTCCCGCCGTTCTTGCAAGTCAACCGAGGACAAGATTCAGCTAGAAAAATGTAAACACCAAGAGGTTCAGAAAAAAAAAGATCTTACCTTAATTGTTTCAGATAGAAATGTGTGTCTGGGGGAATTAAATCCAGAGTACAAAATAAACCATATCACTGAACAAATTGGAGGCATTGTTTTGCCAAATGTCGAGCTAGGGATCAGGTGCCCAGAGCAATTGGTTTTTTGGGGGGGCCAGAGACAAGGGACACAGCATACAGAGCAACAGACTTGGAGGGGATTTTGGAGGTCTTATAGTCCAACCCCTTCCTCAAGGAAGAGACCCAATATGTCTATGGAGATTCATCATCATCCCAGATCATGGTTTGTCCCAAAGGTGCTTTTTTTCCCAAGAGGCAACTGGACTTTCTGGTTTTTTCTTTGAAGATGTTTCGCTTCTCATCCAAGAAGCTTCTTCAGCTGCTCTGGATTTGCCCTTTTGTCGTTCTTGGTTCTTGTTGTGTTGTTGTTATTTGTGTTTTCTTTATAAATTCTGTGACCTGTTCCAATACTGTTGGTGGAAGCAATTTAACTCTTGGAGTATGTGTTCCACCAGAGGTGAAATTCAGCAGGTTCTGGAGAACCGGTAGTGGAAATTTTGAGTAGTTTGGAGAACTGGCCAATATCAACTCTGGTTGGCCCCAGAATTGGGTGAGAATGGAGATTTTGCCGTATCCTTACCCTGCCACGCCCATCAAGCAACGCCCACAGAACCGTTAGTTTAAAAAAAATGAATTTTGCCATTGTGTTCCACTCTCCTGGATGAAAAGCGAGAAACCAGAAAGTCCAGTTGCTTCTTGAAAAAGCACCTTTGGGAAGAGGCTCCGATACCATTCCAGGCAAATGGCTTGACAGGGTTCCAACCAATGCCCTAATTTTAAAAAAAAATCCTCCAGTGATGAACAGAACTTCTTGAAGCAAGTTGTTCCATGGTTTAATTGTCCTGTCAGGAAATTTCTCCTTAATTCTAGAGATTTGATCAGGTAGTATAATCTCTCTCTCCCCCCTCCCCCAGTAGGTCATATTGTGCATGCTCTTTTTATAGCAGGATGCCCAACAAGCAAGACCAGGTCATGGGTGAGGAGGAACTAACAGGCTTGTTTGACCTGGGCTCCAAGCTCCAAGTGTCATGATGTTTTTTTTTCTTTTGCCAGCTGTGCTTATATTCTAAGACATACGGTAGGCTGATTCTTCTCTTGTAAGCCTACTACGAATGTCTTTTTTTGCTTTCTTCTTTCTTTTTGTTTGCTTGCCACCAGGAGGTAGGTTAGGAATTTTGTAGTTTTTAGCCAGTAAGTTTGTTTGTTATTTATTTTATAATAAAAATATGTTTTCTTAGAATCTACCTCGGGTTTATTTTGCTTAATCATAGAGTATACTCCAAGGAAAACCATGATTCACCCCGCATCAAACAACCCTCACAACAAGTGCATTCAAATTTAAACATGTGCAAAGTTTGCAAACTTTGTAAGAAATCAAATTACGTTTAAGAAAGGACGAGCGGTAACATGACAGCAATGTTCCAATATTTGAGGGGCTGCCATAAATAACAAACAAACCAATTTTACAAAGCACCAGAAGGCAAGACAGGAAACCATGAAAAGAGAAGCGACCTGGACTTAAGGAGAAGTTTCCTAACAAGGAAAATTAAACAGTGGAACAGCCAGCGTCCAGAATTTGTGAATGCTCCATCCCTGGAGCTATTAAGAAGAGACTGGACACCCACTTGTCTGAAACGATACAGGGTCTCCTGCTTGTACAGGGGATTAGAAGACCTCCAAGGTCCCTTCCAACTCTGCTATTCTGTATTTATTTTTGCCACCCAAAAAGGGCATCAGGTCTTATTTTCGGGAGAAGGGATGCCATCCACTGATTCACCTCACTTGCATGTGTCTCCCTCAGCTTCCTTTTCACTGTCAGAGGCCTTCAGGAAGTTCTTCTGTGGCCACCAAGGCCTGCAAGGCTTTTCTAAAGGCTTCTGGAGCCAATAACAGAGCTCCAGATCAATCCGCAACTCTATTATCGGCTGCAGATAATGCAGATGGGAGGCCTGGATGCAACTCTCCAAAGATACCATGTTTCCCCAAAAATAAGACAGGGTCTTATTTTCTTTTGATCCCTCAAATAAGCACTTGGCCTTATTTTCGAGGAGGTCGTATTATTTTTGAGGTGCAGGAGGGAGAGGGCATGGTCACCTCATGGCTGCTGCTGTGTTGCAATATTTTGGAGGAGAAATTATTTTAGCACTTGCACTCAAAAGCCAGATTGGGCTTATTATCCAGGGAGGGCTTATTTTCAGGGGAAACAGGATAAGTAGTAGGGAAGCTCTACCCCTCCCCATCCCCACCCTAGCTTAGTTTTTACCCATGCACCCTGGAGTGGGCGGGATCTTAATTAGGGCTTATTTTGGGGGTAGGGCTTATATTGAGCACATGTGTAAAAATCAAGCTAGGTGTCAGCTCCTGCCAGCTCAGAGGCCTGGAACTGCCATTCAGGGGAGAAGACTGGGCCAGCTGCCAAGGCTCACCATCCCACCTACACAAACTGAAGAAATTCCTGCTAACAATCCATGATTAATTGCCGGGTGGTTTTTGCTCTGCGTCACAAGGTGATGGGTGTGCGCAGGCGCTGGGTGTGGCTTATCTTAATTACCAATGTAGCTATAAAAGGTGGTGGGAAACACAGGATGGCAGCTCTGACAATTTATTCATTGCCTTAGTGCTTTGTTGGTCAGTTCCTGCCGAAGGAAGAATACAAACTGCATTTACAAACCGTTTCTGTGTTTGGCTGGTTTCATTAACCCTTCGGAACCTGACACTAAGACTTACTTTTGGGGTAGCGCGTTATTTGGGGGAAAACATAGTAAATGAAGACAGGGTAAGAGTCTCTCCCATTTCCCCTAACTTCATCCCAAACATATCCTGACAGTTTGGGGTCTTTTTCTATCTTTCTGCTCTTCTGATATTTATTTATTTGTTTATTTTGTTAATTTTTTTGTTTATTTTGTTTATTTATTAAATTTATTTGGCGCTCATCTTAACTACAAGGTGACGCTGGGTGGCCAATAAATTTAACATATTACCTTTAAAGGTAAAGGTAAAGGTTCCCCTTGCACATATGTACTAGTCATTCCTGACTCTAGGGGGCGGTGCTCATCTCTGTTTCAAAGCCGAAGAGCCAGCGATGTCCGAAAAAGTCTCCATGTTCATGTGGCTTGCATGACTAAATGCCAAAGGCACACCGAATGTTGTTACTTTCCCACCAAAGGTGGTTCCTATTTTTCTACTTGCATTTTTTAAGTGCTTTCAAACTACTAGGTTAGCAGAAGCTGGGACAAGTAACGGGAGCTCACTCTGTTACGTGGAGCGAGGGATTTGAACCGCCAAACTGCTGACGTTTCTTATAGACAAGCTCAGCATCTTAGCCACTGAGCCACCGTGTCCCTTTACCTTTACTTCATTCCTAACTTATACTCGATGCAATTTAAGCACAATCTGGGCTTTTTTTTAATGCTAGAGCAGTGCTTTCTCCTGTAAATAGACAATATGTCACACTTGTTTATCTGTGTGCGTTCTGAATGATCTTCACCTACAGAGAGTCCTCAACTGCAACCATTTGTTTAGTGACCCATTCAAAGTTACAACAACTCTGAAAAATGGCGTTATTTTAAGATTGGTTAAGACCAATCATCACACTTATGACTGTCACAGCCTCCCCATCTGCTTGATTGTGCAATGAATGATAATCCTATAATATTATAATAACAACAAACCAGGAAGGTAACAAAATGCAAAGACCTGCAAATAGAAATAGAATAACTGTGGACAAAGAAAGCAAAGGCAGCACCAATAGTAACAGGCACCCTGGGGGAAATCCCAAAACATCTGGAGTATCATTTGAGCACCATCAGCATTGACAAAAACATCCTCAGTCAATTGCCAAAGGCAGCTTTAATTGGAAGAGCTTTAGGACCCCTTTAACACCAACAAAACTCAACATCTGCCTCTCCCAGGTGGAGCAGATAAAGCTACCAAACTCGGTCTAAACTTCTGTCTGACTCTGCGTCCAATCATCATAAAAATATCAACATTTCGAATTCCAAAATATTGTAATTGTGTAAGAGAACAGAAGGGCTTTAGATTCGCAAAGAAGCTATCCGAATGTGCTGCTAGGCAAACCTTGTTAAGAAAAATATTTCAGAAGCAACAAAGAAGACAACACCTTAAACATTCTATCTTCCAGGTTGCTCTGCTCCATATTCTGCCAAGAGCTTCTTTTTTTTTAAACCAAAAAAAGCAGTGGTACAATTGTACAAAAGATTGTGAACATACCGAGAGGTGGATTGCCATCCACAGCATTTACACAATAACAACTGTACTAGTCTACAAGTTACCATAAAATGGTTAACAATAGATAGATCCAGCAAGCTCTTTGTAGACATCAAAACTAGAAAGCACAGATACACACAGACACACACACACACTGCTGAAAAATGCACTGAAACTGGTGTCCAAGGTCAGATGAGATATTAGCAGCCTGCAATCTATCTTATCTGATATGCTTGATATTCCAGAAGTCCTTCCAAATCTGGTTATGTCATTCAGACATGGGCCTCCCAGGAAACTGGAGATATGCTTAAATGGCTCCATAGCAAGGTGCTCATTATATATTTTTATATTGCCTACTTTTTAATGATGTCATTATTTGATTCCTGTATGCCACCCAGAGTCGTGTTCCATGAGATGGCTGGCTATATAAATTTGATAAACATGCAAACAAATAAACCCAGACCAGATCAAGACTTAGTGGTCGTATTTTTGCAATACACTAATCTTGGTTATTTAATTAAGTATTTAATATACTACCCATCCCACTTTCCAGCAAGTCTAGGCAGCCCACCACATCATAAAAACAAGACTATAAAAACACTGAAACGTTAAAAACATTTAAACATTAAGCCTTAAAATTTAACAAAAATTGGGTAAGCGAGAAACCGGGACGCAAACCGGGTGGTTAGATTTTTTTGGGTGGCAGGAAATCAGTCCATAAGATGAGTTTAGGCTTCCAAAGTATTGGACAGACCCAGAAGAAGAGATGATTCATTAAGGACGCTATGCAAAGCCTTGATCTAAAAAATCTACTCCATTCTACTTATGCTCCTCTTTTTAACTTACCTCCAGCAAATGGGATCAACATGAGCAGTAGCAACGGTTTCATTCTCTTTTAGATTTCTCTTTCATGCCCTCATCACTCCATCCGATCTGACACTAGGAGAGGACCTGGGAGGCAGAATCTGGGTGTCCCCCCAAAAAAATTGGGGTCAAATTGAAGCCAGGGCTGAGGGTGACTGCTATTTGAGGGAGCACCCCGGGATAAGCACCCCAGTTTCTTCAGACACAATCTAGGACTCTGTGTGACACCCCATCACTGCCCTCCCTTAACAAATACAAGACACATCCTGCCTTTTCTGTTCTCCATTGTCGAAGACTTCCTGACCCACACAATGCCTGGGACGGGAAAGATTTCCTGTTACCCAGGGCTTAGTTGTCAACAGTGGACAAAGGGTGGGAACGAATAGGGTGGGTGGCTGATGAGGAAGAAGGGAGCATTAGACCAAGGAACAAAAGCAGAGTGGGAAAGTTGTGAAAGATGATGTACTTGTGCTGGAAAACGGGGCTATGCACAACGACGTCCCATCATCAGGACGAGGGGTGAAGTGGCAGAGATCTGAACTCGATGCCTGGGAGATGCATGAAGCTCCACCAAACCTTGTAGCACATCAATGCTCCTTGCGATGGTTCTATTGAGGTGATCTCCGCTGAGACACAATACCCCTTGTGATGGTTCCTGCCATGTTGTGGAAAACTGGACTTCTAAGCAGCATCTCAGTAGCCACCCAAAGATTTGGTGACTGTTTTTTTTTTAACCTCTCACTGCCATGGTGTTTCTCAAACTTGGCAACTTTTAAGATGTATGGACTTCAACTCCCAGAATTCCCCCAACCAGCATGCAGAATTCTGGGAGTTGAAGTCCACACATGTTAAATGCTTGAAAGCCATTGCTCTAAGAAATCTCCAGCAAATATTTCTATTATCTTTGCTCCAACCATCTAAGATCTGGCTTCTCAGCTTTTCACAGTTTGCTGTGAGCCAAGGTGGCGCAGTGGTTAAATGCAGCACTGCAGGCTACTGCTAGATCAGCAGTTCAGCGGTTCAAATCTCACCGGCTCAGGGTTGACTCAGCCTTCCATCCTTCCGAGGTGGGTAAAATGAGGACCCAGATTGTTGGGGGCAATATGCTGACTCTCTGTAAACCGCTTAGAGAGGGCTAAAAGCCCTATGAAGCGGTATATAAGTCTACTGCTATTGCTATTGCTGCCACCAACCCCTAAGAAGTTAAGTGAGGCCAGACTTGCTTAGTATTTGAAAGGAAAACTACTAGGAAATCAGGGTAGATGAGGAAGTTAAACAAGCCCTAGAAGAAGAAAAGGGCATGCTAATTCCCTACAGGGTGAGGAGAGAAAGAACCTGCAGGGAGTTTGTAGGAGATGGCTGGGCTCTAAAAATATATATAATAATTATTTAGAGTTTTCCCTCTTAACTCTCCTATATCAGGTTTGCTATTCTGTCAAATCCAAGCACTTGTTTGATAGGAGCAGAACAGCTGTCTAGAATCACACATACTACATCTTGCTACAATTTGGCTTTGTATGCTGTTAGAAATCAGATCATGAGATAGAATACAGAACAACAGAGTGGGAAGGGATCTTGGAAGGCTTCTAGTCCAACCCTCTGCTCAAGCAGGAGACCCTATACCCGTGATGGCAAATCTATGGCACGGGTACCACAGGTGGCACGCAGAGCCATTTGTCAGAGAACGCAGGCGCACTGGCCAGCTGACTTCCGTGACCCGTCAAAACCGCGCTCGACTAAGCCGCGCCCGATTAAACCGCGTCGCTGATGTCATCAACAGGGCGACAACAGCCAGCGCGGAGAAAGAAGGGCGCTTTAAATAATGCTTTGAAAGCAAGCCGATTCAACTTAAGGTAAGGGTTAGGTTTAGGATTAGGATTAGCTTTAGGGTTAGGTTTAGGGTTAGGTTAAGGGTTAGGGTTAGGGTTAGGTTAAGGGTTAGGATTAGGTTTAGGTTTAGGGTAACGTTAAGGGTTAGGTTTAGGGTTAGGTTTAGGGTTAGGTTTAGGGTTAGGTTTAGGATTAGGGGTTAATTTTAGGTTTAGTGTTTACAGCGTGCTTCTGTCTCCGCGCTGTTGTCGTCCTGTTGATGACGTCAGCTACGCGGTTTCGTCGAGCGCGGTTTAGTCGAACGCGGTTTTGTGGTGGAACCGCTTACTTCGGCCTTCTTTTGAGGCCATTTTTCGCCTTCCGGAGGCTTCCCTGAAGCCTTCAGAGTGCGCAAAATCGGACCTATGGGCAAACCGAAAGTTCAAGAACGGACTTCCGGTTTGCTTGTAGGACCGTTTTTCGCCTTCCGGGGCCTTCAGTGAGGCCTCCTGAAGGCCCTGAAGGCTCCAGAGGTCGAAAAATGGCCCTATGGACAAACCGGAAGTCACCATTATTGAATTTCTGGGTTCCCCATAGGTGCGTTTTTTGCCCTCCAGAGGCTTCAGGGAAGCTCCTGAGGCCTCTGGAGGGCATCCAGGGAAGCTGTTTTCCCCCTCTCCAGGCTCCTAGAAAGCCTCTGGAGTGTGGAGAAGGCGAAAAAAAACTGTGGCAAAAGCAGAGGGGTAGTCGCTGATCGCGCGCATGGCATTATGGGTGTGACATGCCGGCGCATGACCCCCCTATGCTTCCCCCACTTTTGGCACGGCCAGACAGAAAAGGTTTGCCATCACTGCCCTATACCATTTCAGACAGGGGGCTGTCCAACTTCCAGTGATGTAGTACCTATAACCTCTGGAGGCAATTTGTTCCACTGGTTAATTGTCCACACTGTTAGGAAGTTTCTCCTTAATTCCAAGTTGCTTCTCTCCTTCACTAGTTTTCATCTGCTGCTCCTTGCCCTGCTTTCAGGTGCTTTGGAGAGTGTCTTGCCTTGTCTGAATCGGATGATTCAGATTGTCTTGCTCTCAGATGACTCAGTCGACCAGATAAGTATAACCAATGAATCCCACTGTCTAAATTCTTGCAACCCAGAACTGCAGAACTGGAAGCAGCAGTTCAGGTTACAGAGTCACTTCATGGTCGCAATAGATTATAAGGGGTTATATGACCAATTGTACGTATGAAATTTTCTTTCAAACCAGCTCAATGCACATTTTAACACAATCTTTTCTCCTTTCCTTTTTAACAAGCGGTACCGTTAGTCCTTGATTTGCAATCGCTTATTAGCTGACGGTTCAGAGTTACTACGGTACTGAAAAAGAAGGGACTTGCGTTCGTTTTTCACACTTACAACCGTTGCAGAATCCCCATGGTCACATGATCCAAATTTGAATGCTTGGCTTGTATTTATGACCGCTGCAGTGTCCTGGGGTCGTGTGATCACCTTTGGTGACCTTCTGATGAGGAAGGGCAATTGGGAAAGCCAAATTAACAACCGTGTTACTAATTTAACAACTGCCGCAATTCACTTAACAACTGAGGCCAGAAAGGTCGTAAAATGGGGCAAAGTTCACTTAACAATGGTCTCACTTAGCAACAGAAATTTGGGCTCAGCTGTGGTTGCTAGTCCACGACCACCTGTATGTGACCCAGCCTTAACGCCGATCAACCGAAATGTTTCAGAATGGATTTGATTTAATAGCAATAGCAATAGCAGTTAGACTTATATACCGCTTCATAGGGCTTTCAGCCCTCTCTAAGCAGTTTACAGAGTCAGCATATTGCCCCCAACAACAATCCGGGTCCTCATTTTACCCACCTCGGAAGGATGGAAGGCTGAGTCAACCCTGAGCCGGTGAGATTTGAACAGCCGAACTGCTGAACTGCAGTCAGCCTGCAGTGCTACATTTAACCACTGCGCCACCTCGGCTCTTGAATTGAAAGAGAATTTAGAATTGAAAACCATAATATGGAGCATCTTAGGCCACACTAAGAGGCGCGGTGGCTCAGTGGCTAAGACGCTGAGATTGTTGATCAGAAAGATCGGCAATTCAGCGGTTCGAATCCCTAGTGCCGCATAACAGAGTGAACTTCCGTTACTTGTCCCAGCTTCTGCCAATCTAGCACTTCGAAAGCACGTAAAAAATGCAAGTAGAAAAATAGGGACCACCTTTGGTGGGAAGGTAACAGCATTCTGTGTGCCTTTGGCATTTAGTCATGCCGGCCACAAGACCACAAAGACTTCTTCGGACAGCGCTGGCTCTTTGGCTTTGAGACAGAGATGAGCACCGCCCTCTAGAGTCTGGAACGACTAGAGCATACAGTATGTGCGAGGGGAATCTTTATCTTTAGTCCTCACACCAGCTATAGGCAGGATTCAGAAACAATCTTTGTTGTAAATTGTAATTGTATTACCCCACTTTTTTTTACATTACAAGCCTTACAGACTTGAATCAGTTACCTTGTCTGACCTTCAACATATCCAGTGGTTTGGTTTTCTTTAAAAAAATATGTATTTGTTTCCATACTAAAACCCATCTCTTCCTGTTTATCTGAGCTTCTGTTTTATCTTGGAATTGGGGACTAGACAAAAGTCAGCTTGTTCTGTTTTGAAGCACAGACCGGATATAATTTAATCACAGAAGATACCAGCTCTCCCTGTTGGACGGTTACTAGAGATAAGGACCCTGGAGAAGTTTAGAGTAGCTTCTTAAGCACTTGCCCATCCCCCTTGTCTTGCTTCCAAGCGACAAATGGTAAAAGCCTTGGATGGAAGCATGTTAATATTTTCCCAAGTGTGGGATTATACTGAGACTGTGAGTAACATACTATAGGTAGCCTAGCCTGGGGAATATCATCCCACTGAAGATTTAATTGACCGCTGCAAAGCTTAAAAGACCCATTTCTGTGCTCACACTTAGGTGTGTGATTGAAGTTAGCTTGAGGTTCTCTGGAACAACTGTAACACAATTCATAATATGCAGCCTGCACAAATCTACTAATTTAGAGACACTGTGGAGCAATAACAGATTCCAAAGACAAGACATTATATGAGTATCGAACTGGGAAATTGGGTTCCACCACAAAACCGCGGACGACAAAATCGCGGTCGACGAAAGCGCGCATTTGACGTCATCACAGCGCGACGAAAACATTGCACTGTGATCGAAAAATGTAAAAATAAAGCGAAAACCTTACCCTAACCCCCCCAAACCTAACCCTAAACCTAACCCTAAACCTAACCCTAAACCTAACCCTAAATCTAACCCTAAACGTAACCCTTAACCTAAGCCTAAATCTAACCCTAAACCTAACCCTTAACCTAACGCTAAACCTAACGCTAACCTTTAACGTAACGCTAAACGTAACCCTAACGCTCTAAACCTAACCCTAACCCTTAACCTAACCCTAACCCTTACCTTTATGTGAATCGGCTTGCTTTAATTTTATTTTTATTTCAATTTTTAATTTTTTTCGTCGCGCTGTGATGACGTCAAATGCGCGCTTTCGTCGATCGTGCTTTTGTGGACCGCGGTTTTGATGGGTCACGGGGAAATTGCATCCATTTTTGGTCACCATGATATGAAAAAAGATGTGGAGACTCTAGAAAGAGTGCAGAGAAGAGCAACCAAGATGATTAGGGGAATGGAGGCTAAAACATATGAAGAACGGTTGCAGGAACTGAGCATGGCTAGTCTAGAGAAGAGAAGGACTAGAGGTGAGATGTTAATAGTGTTCCAATATTTGAGGGGTTGCCACAAAGAAGGGGGGAGTTCAACCTATTCTCTAAAGCGCTTGAAGGCAGGACAAGAAGCAAGATTTTTTTTTTGACAGTTAGAACAAGTAGTCATTCCGACACTTGCCCCCCCCCCCAACCCACACAGGGTTTTTTCCCTGGCTCCTAACGATCCCAGGTTTTCTACATGAGGATCTGTCCTTAACCTGATCCTCCAGACCAGTGGTGGTTTTCAAAAATTGTTCGAACCTACTCTGTGGGTGTGTCCTCCTTTGTGGGAGTGGCTTGCTGCCCATGTGACCGGATGGGAGTGGCTTGCTGCCCATGTGACTGGATATGAAGATGCCGACGACACTTGTCAGAACCACTTTAAATTACCTCACACTCAGCACTGGCATGTATAAGAATATGATGTAAACTTGTTTTTTAAAAGGCATCTTTGCTTTGCGTTAAAACAACTTCAACACACACAATGTTCTGATTGCACCACAAACGCAGTAGTCATCCTTACCTTTCACAGAGGCACTGAGTTTTATAAATATGAGCATGATAGTGTAGAATAATCATATCCAAGGACCAGTGGTGGGTTTCAAAAATTTTTGGAACCTCTTCTGTAGGTGTGGCCTGCTTTCCGGGTCCACTGGTGGAATCTCTTCTAACCGGTTCGGTAGATTTGACAAACCGGTTCTACCGAATAGGTGCATACTGGCAGGAACCCAACTCTGCTCCAGAGTATCCAAAGTGCCCACTGGCACCTGAACTGAATCCATCGAGAAAGGTTGCAAGAACCACTGGGCTAATGGCTAATCTAGTGAAGAGAAGGGCCAGGGGTGAATGAGATTAGTCTTCCAATATTTGAGGGGCTGTCAGAGAGAGGAGGGGGTGTTACAAAAATATCTTCACCCAGAAATTAAATTTTGTCTCCTTTTTTTTCTAGAAGAGATGCGTTGGGGTTTGATTTTCCTCCCTGCTACTAGACCCACAGAGATTGTTTTATTGAAAAGAAAAAGTTGATTGTACAAGTGAATAAATTAAAGGAAGCAGAATGGAAAGAACTATAGCAGAGGTAGTCCTCAACTTACAACACTTTGTTAAGTGACCAAAATTGCACCATCACTAAAAAGAAAATACTTATGAGCATTTTGCACACTTACAGCCGCTGCAGCAAGATTTACATTTGGATACTTGACAAGAGACTCTCATTTATGACGGTTGCAGTGTCCGGGAGTCATGTGGTCACCTTTGGGGATATTCCGAGAAGCAAAGTCAAGGGGGAAAACAGATTCACTTAACAACCATGTTATTAATTTAACAACTGCAGTGATTCACTTAAAAAACGGGGCAAGAAAAGTCATAAAACAGGGGAAAACTCACTTAACAAATGTTTCACTTAGCAACATAAATCCAGCCTCAATTGTGGTCTTAAGTTGAGGACTACCTTGAAGAATTGCACGAAGAGAGTGGAGGCAAAACCTATGAACAGCCGGAGCCTCCTTGGGTTGACCGGGAATAGAATCCGGGGCTCCTGCTGGAGAGGGGAGAATTCAGGGAAGAACTTGGACAGCTCCTTTGAGGGGATGGAAAAGGCGTCCTTCGCTCAGCTAGGAAGCTGCAGTAGAAATAGGATTTAGAAGGTTCTTCTCTTCCTGTGTTTGCTGCCTAAGAGAGTCTCCACCTGCTCTCTGCACATGACCCCTGCCTGCCTGCCTGCCTGCCTGCCTGCCTGCCTGCCTGCCTGCCTGCCTGCCTGCTTCTCACAAGGCAAGGGGGTCAAGGATGCTGTGGAGGCTGGCATGTCCTGCAAAAAAAAAAGGACACATGAACCTTTTGCGCTGCCTGCAAAGATTTGGGTGACCTTTGGTGCTTTGGGTGGTGAGTCTAAGGTGGGAACATCTCAGGCTTCAAGCAGGAAAGCCCCTTCCAGCACTTCTAGCCCTGATTCTGTACAGTGGAGTCCTCAAGCAGCCCAAGGTCTCCATGCACCTCCTGCTCTCTCCCCTTCCTCACTCAAAAGGGAGCCTGGGAGCCTCTTAAAGGGGCCATTCTGCACTCTCCCCCCGCCCCCGGGCGGAGGCCAGGGCTGCCATGCAAGGTCCCAGGAGGGAGGTCTTCCATCAAGTCCTTCTTGACTCTTTTCCTTCCAAGTCCCACTTTCCCTCCCATCACGACTCCTGGGGGACGGCATGGCTTGCACTGTTTTGATCTTCCTCCTTTTCGGACTTACTTTGTTGCATGGCCTTTTGTCTGTCGATAAAAATCTGAAACTCCACCAGCTTGCAAGTGACTCCCACAGCGGCTCACAGCGGCTCACAGCGGCTCACAGCGGCTCACAGCGGCTCACAGCGGCTCACAGCGGCTCACAGCGGCTCTGTGGTTTTCAGCCTTCTGACTCAAATGTGGAAAACATTGGCTAATATTGCCACTCAACTCCTCCCCTTCATTTATTTTGACATTGTTAGAGTCTTGCTTGTTGTTGTTGAAGTGATAGAATAATGATTTGCAGAAAGACATTACTGGCAAATTTCATACAGCCGTGTTTAATTGGCAGATATTGAGACAAAAGATAGCATTGAAACAAGAATATATTTCTACTGGTCTTTTAATTCCTTCAGTCTTCTCATGGCAGATTTCACTGTCACTGCTGAAGTGGTGCTGTAGGTCTAACCTCCACCAGCCACTGTTTTCACTCATGAGCCACAATGCCAAATATTTGAACCTTTTGACAGAGACAATGAGCTACAATTCTGCCGCTTGTTAGGCAAGGACAAACTCAACCCTAAGGAATTCCAGCATAACATCCTAGCCAATACATAATGTTGGAGTAATTCACACTATGATAATCACAGTTGGATAAAAGGCTTAGAACTCTATAGTTGATGGAGCACCATTTAAGCAAATGAACAAAAATCCATGCAGTATCATTACTACCATGTATTCCAATATTTATCACTTATAGATCACCAGACCCTTCCCAAATCCAGGCAGCTTGCTTCCAGGAGCTTATGCATAAAGAGGATATTTTATTCACAGAAAACAAGAGAAGCAGAAAAATATGAATGGAATGAAGCCTGGTGTTAAACCTAAGGAAAATGGTCATTTAAAAGAATAATTATGTATTATTATTTTGTATAAGATTTAGGACCTTTCCAGAGCATGATATCATAGTCTTTTGAGACTGAAGGATGCCAATTGAATTTTGTATAAGAAAATGGAGTTTGTATTGTTTCTAAAAAAGGAAAAGCTTGATATGTCAAATGGAACACTTATAAGCTGTTTCAAAATTACCAGTATGTAGCAACTAACAGCTAAGAACCACAAGCCTATAGCCTGAATGCCAGCTGCATCCACAAGGAGAAGTACAAAAATAACAGCTTATGCTAGTAACGAAGGAGTTGGTGAACTTGTTAAAATTATTTGAACAAAGGTGGAGGGGGCTTTGGGAAGAATTGAGTAGGATGCTGTGTCAAAAAGGGGAAGGGGAAATGAACTTGGGTAAGGGGATAAAAGTTGATGAACGCTTTGTTCGGTGTCCACTTTCTGTGCACTAGTGTTTGCAAATAGGCGAATAAACTTCTTTGCTGCTTTCAAGTTGTTGTCTTGGCTAGTTCCACATGCGAATGTGCACTGTTTCTAACACTGGTGTCCACGAAGGGAATAGGGGGGAGAGGACCCTTATGACACGAGGCGAGCCACGGATCCAGCCACACCTGCGAACTTCAAATAGCAGTGGACTTATATACCGCTTCATAGGCCTTTCAGGCCTCTCTAAGCGGTTTACAGAGAGTCAGCATATTGCCCCCAACAATCTGGGTCCTCATTTTACCCCACCTCGGAAGGATGGAAGGCTGAGTCAACCCTGAGCCGGTGAGATTTGAACCGCTGACCTGCTGATCTAGCAGTAGCCTGCAGTGCTGCATTTAACCACTGCGCCACCTTGGCGGGAAAGAGGGCAAGACTTTCCCTCGTTTGTAGCCCCAAATCCAACTCCCCCACCCTCAATTCCCTGATTTAAATCCTGTACCATTCTAGCCTCTATGCATTCATGAAGCTTCTTTTTATTTAGAGAAATGTGCTAGTAGGGGAAGATGCTACCAGACGCCTTCCGCTGTCTAGCTCCCCCAACCCGTCCGTCCTGAGCTAGACTCGGAGATGAAGAAAGCCCCCAACTTTCAATGGAGGGTCTCCGATTTTCCTGCAAGGCGCAGGACCTTCTCCGCATTCCCTACACATCTTCAGCAGCTTGTGCAGCGCGCTTTTCAGCTGCAGCTCCGGCTACAAGAGTTGCCGCCGAGAGCTCCCTCTGCAGGCGGGAAATGGAAGGTCCGGTCTAGCAAGCCGGTATCGTCTGGGACTCGGAGATGAGGTGCCAGGGAAATTGTGACGGGAGCGGTTGGCAGTTGCTCTCCTCAATCGCCGAAGCCTCGATTAAACCGAGCCCCGTTTCTCCTCCTGGAAACCGGGAGATTAGGGGACGTGGTGGAGGTTGGAGGGCAGCTCTTGGACTTGTTTTGTCTATCCTCGAGCAGAAAACCCGGCGGAGAAGTCTCCGGGTACCGTATGGGAGCAGTCGAAGTTCCTGCCGCCCTTCATAAGGGGAACGGAGGGGGCTCCGGGGAAAGAAGTCGCCCGAAAGGCCTCCCAAGGACTCCTTCAGCCCAGAGATCCACCGACGGCGCTTCCGCGGTCTTGATCGCTGCCGCCAGGACTCAGGAGGCCGAGGGGCCCCGGGAGTTTTGCAGCCGCTTGCACCGGCTGTACCGTCAATGGCTGCGGCCGGAAAGAAAGGATCAGCAAAGGGGAGATGCTGGACCTGGTGGTGCTGGAGCAGCTGCTGGCCGTGCTGCCCCCGGAGATGGCCAGCTGGGTGAGGGAGTGCGGAGCCGAGAGCTGTTCCCAGGCGGTGGCCCTGGCCGAAGGCTTCCTGCTCAGCCAAGCCCAGAGGGAAGAGCCGGGAAAGGGGCAGCAGGGTCCACACGTCTTAAAGTTGCCAAGGTTGAAAAACACAGCTGGATTCGGTATCCTGTATCTCTCAGGCTCTGCAAATAGACTTACATTCATCAAAAAGAAGTTGGTTAAACCTTCCATATTTCACAATTGCGTCCAACTATTCAAATCTCACTGGAGAGAAAACCCTCTTAAGGTGCCCAGGCATTGCATTGCTGTGTTTAAATATTCACTGTTTGGAAGGGGTATTTAAAGCGGCTCCTCCATTCCAACGTGCCAATCTTACAGAGGGTGGCCCTATTTCTCCGAGCTCTGATGTCCAACACTCTTTAAAACTTTTTTTCAGAGGCAGTTGGATTGACCGACCCCACTTCCTGAAATAATTATTGATGTAATCCAAAAAGTCTCTAACTGAAGGTTTAGTGTGTTCTATCCATGCAATTTTGGAAACTGGGGCGTAGATTTTGTATCAATCATTACTTAGGGGAGAAAGAAAGTGTCCCAAAAGTGCACCCCCCCCAAAGACAACTGAATTTTCTATTTTTTTCCTTTTGCAAACGTTTCGCTTCTCTAATTAGAAGAAAAAAAAACCCTAAGAAACTCAAGTTGCCTTTTGTTAAAAAAAACTCCGCTAGATGGCGCTCCTCCCCCAGAAGAGACATCAATCTTTTTCTTCTTGTGCCTTATCCGTCATCTGACTTTGGTGATCATACTGGCGATCCTATTTTTATCAACAGCCGCAGGAAAAAGTTCTGCTGAGTTTTGTCCAAACCAGTCCCTTAGATTTTGAAGCCATGATGTTCTTCTTCTGCCACGACCTCATTTACCTTCAATCTTTCCCTGGAGGATGAAGTGGCGTATTTTTCCGGGTGTCGCATCACATATCCAAAATATTCTAACTTTCACTATTTTTGGTTTCGATTATTTCTCTTGGCTTTTCCAGGCGGCTTATCACCTCCTCATTTCTGATTTTGCCAACCCAACTTATAGTAACATCCACCTGTAAACCCACATTTTAGATGCTTCTAGTCTCTTCAAGGGGCTTTCTGTCAAGAGACCAACTCTCCACTCCGTAGAGCAGGATAGAAAAGATGTGGCATCTGACAAGCCTGATTTTCAATCTTTGGCGTATGTCCTGACTGCAGAAGACCAGAGAATATTTGTAGCTCATGTTTAAACTTAAGGGATCCTTAGTGCTTTCTGAACTTCGTTGTTTTCTTGCAGACGTTTCATTACCCAAACTGTTACCAACATCACAGCGCGGTGGTGTAAATCAGGCAGGCAAAGGGCCAGAGAACGGCCAAGCCTTCCTTCAATCCAGATGGGTTTCTCGCTCTCCCGCCTCCCCGTTGGGCTGAGAGTTGCCCGAAGACATCCATCCACTGGCCCCTGAGACAAAAGGGGTCCCACCGAGTAGACCCCCCCTCCTTCTTGCTTCCACGAGGTTTGGCGACTGACTGACTGGCCCCTTCTCAGTCCTCGGGCGGTGGGGGATTTTGCTGGGGTCCTCTGCAGATCACCAAAGGTGCGCTCAGGCTCCGCTACTCGTGGCAGCTTCTTCCAGGGGCTCCCGAAAAGATCTGCTCGGCTATTGGGGGGAAAATGGGGGGGGGAGAATATTCCCCTTTTTTTGCAAGGGAGAAAAGTTCCTTCTCCTTTATCCTTTCAGGATCCGCCAGCATTCCCCTTCCCTCCACCTCACTCCTTGCAGTCCCCTCTTTTCTCCAGCACTGCCTCCACTCCTGAATGTGGGGGGTGGGTGGGTGATTCTTTGGGAGTCTTTGCCGTGACTTCTCCAGCCCCCACAGCGCCCTTCACATGTGGGACAGGATGGGAAGGAGTCCTATAGGGCCGAATCTTCCGTTGTTCTTTTTTAAGAGATAGTTTTATTAGATTTTTTTTTTAATCTAGGAAAATAAAAGCCAACAAAAACTAATACATAGGATGGGAATTAGAAAAAAAGAAAAGAAAGAAAAAGAAAGCAGAGCCGAGGAAAAAAAAGAACACACAGAAACAACTTCCAACTTTCTTTTATAAGAGAGATACATTTAAATTCTTACTGTGTCTGTTACTTACTTTTTATCGCTTATCTACCGTCTTTTGTAATCATCAATTTTTTCAAAGCAGTGTTACAATTAATCAAAGTCTTTATCCAAACGGTCAATTTTGCCATCTCAGCAAGTCCTTGGGGTATTTTCAAATCTTTCCACTCTTGTGCATATAAAAATCTTGTTCTTTTATCAAATATAAAAACTAAGTTCCATGCGTTTTCCCCCTAGGTTTTTATCAATCAGTTCCAAAGAAACATCTCTGGCTTCAGTTATTTATTAAGCTTTAAATTTTCTGAATTAATGTATGTATTTGAAACCATTTTTGGTTAAGCTTTTAATCATGCATGATAAAAATTCCTCTCGTTCAAAATTCCAACATAAATTCAATGTTGCGAGATAAAGGGGAAAAAAGAAAAAAAAGGCATTGACTTCTGACTCTTCTTAGCACTTAGTACAAGATAAAATCCTAGGACCCTAGGTGAAGCTATTAGACAGAAGAAGGCGGAGAGAACGTCAGAAACGCAGCCCCAGGGGGAGCGTCCGGGCACCTATTTAAGCGGATGCAGGTTGTGAATTGCGCAGAAAAGAAGAAGCCTGTGGGAGACTTCTTTTGGGGAAGGGATCACAGCAGAACTGTAATAATAGATCTAGTCAAATAAATCAGTGGTCCCCAACCCCCGGTCCGCGGACCGGTGCCGGGCCGTGGAGTATCTGGCACCGGGCCGCGCAGCGGCCGGGGGCCATGATCGCTGCAGCGGCCGGGGGCCATGATCCCTGCTGCCTCTTCACCCACACGCGCAGCCTGAGATCAACCCCGGGACTCGAACCCGAGAGCCGCCTCTCCGGTCCAAACCCCACTCCCACCCCGGCCGCCCGCCCGGCCGCCTTGGTAGCTCGTGGAGACGGAGCGCGTTCGGTTCGCCGCTACCTGGGGGCGCCGTCCCCATGACGTCACCGCGGAGTCCTCGCCTCCTTCCCTGGCGAGGCTTTCTCCCCGCCAGCCAATCAGAGGCCAGTCCCCGGGCAAGCAGGGACAAGTTGCTGGCCGGTCGAAGCAGAAGCGGGAGATTGGAGGGGGGGAGAGAGCGAGCGCTGGGTGGGTGGCAGCGCGTTCCACAGCGGACTAGGCGCGCCGCGGGCTGCCAACCCCCCCCCCCCACACACACACACGTACACACACTGCCTCTCTGGCAATTGGCTGCCCAGGAAGGGAGCGGGGAGCTTTCACAGATAGGAACGTGATGGGGTTTGTTTCCTTCCCCCACTCCTGAGCCCTTTTTTTTTTTTTTTTTTTTGCTTGCCTTCTGGGGTCTCCGCCGTGGAGCAGCCGAGGTCAGATGGGGAGGCGGAGAGAGAGAGAGAGAGAGAGATGGGCGGGTGGCAGCTGTCTGTGAAACATCTTCCCCTCCCCACCTCCTGGGCAGCCAATTGCCAGAGAGGCACGGTGGGGGTGGTGGGGGTGGTGGGGGTGGAAGGAAATAAAAAGAGAAGTTGCCCTTTCATTTTGCAATCTCTCTCTACGACCTTGTTTCATTCTCTTCCCTTTTGTTTCATCCTCATTTCTCAATCTCAGCAACTTTAACACTTTTGGACTTCAACTCCCCAAATTGCCCAGCCAGCTAGAATAGATAGATAGATGGTGGATAGGTGATTGATAGATAGAGAGGGATGGATGGATGGATGGATGGATGGATGGATAAATAGATAAATAGATAGATAGATGATAGATAGATAGATAGAGGATATATACACATACACGCATACACACATACATACACAGAGAGAGACAGAGACAGAGACAGACATGGATGGATAGATATCACAGAAGTGAGTACACCCCCTCACATTTTATCAATATTTAAGTATATCTTGCAGCAGTTTAGACATTAATGGCTGGGGGCCATGATCGCTGCAGAACAACGCCCCCCCACCCCTGCGCGCGCTCAGCGGGCCACGGTAAAATTATCAAAGGCTGACTGGTCCGCGGTGATAAAATATTAAATTTATTTAATAAATGATTAATCATGATAATCATGTATACATATATACTAGATTGATAATATGAGATTTTATATAAATTGTAAGTGAGGACTATGGAGAGGATCCACAAAACGTTTGTAACCAACCGAAACACTGCATGTAACTGGAAGATGGTTTTATGTTTTATCAGCTCCTCACAGACAGACAGACATAGAGGGACAGACAATCTCTTCGGCACCCCAAGACTCCTGTTGACTTCCTTGTCTCCCACCACACACACAAAAAGGCCAGGGGCGGAGTGGGAGTCGAGGCGGAGGCGCGGGAGGAGTGAGTAGCTGAAGCAGAGCAGGAGCATTAGTAGAAGCAGTGGGGATTCTGGACTGCTTCAGCGCCTCTCCCTGCACCCCCTTAACAGCACAGCTTCTCACAGACATAGAGACAGACAGACACACACACACACACACACACACAAACAGAGTGAGTGAGTCTTTGGCACCTCAAGTCTCCCTTTGACTTCCTTGTCCCCCACTACACAGACAAAATCGCCCGGGGCAGGGTTGTAGTAGTAGTAGCGTGAGCTGAGGCGGAGTTGTTAGAAGAGTGAGTGGCTGTAGCCGGGCACAATAGTAGAGGCCCTGGGGATTCTGGACCGCTTCAGCCTCTTTCTTTCTTTTTCGCTCTCTCACTCTCTCTCTCTCTCTCTACCTCCCCCACCCATCTCTTTCTGTGAGGAGCTGTGCTGTTAAGTGGAGCGAGGAGAGAAGCGGAAGCAGTCCAGAATCCCGACTGCCTCTACTACTGTGCCCGGCTACAGCTACTCACTCCTCCCACAACTCCGCCTAGCAAGCTTCTGCTATTCCTCCTCCAACTCCGCTCTGGGTCTTTTTTCTGTGTTTGGGGGGGGGGCACAAGGAAGTCAAGGGGAGTCTTGAGGTGCCGAACACTCTGTCTGTCTGTTTGTCTGTCTGTCGGTGAGGAGCTGTGTTGTTAAGCGGTACGTGGAGAGAAGCGGAACTGATCCAAAATCTCCGCTGCCACTACTACTGACCGGCTAAAGGTACTCACTCCTCCCACGACTCCGCCTCGGCTCCCGCTACTGCTCCCACAACTCCACCTCTGCTTATGCTATTCCTCCCAGAACTCTGTCCCGGCCGGATTTGGATTTTAAAATAGGTTTTTTTAACAAACAAACACAAACAAAACATAAAACCATCTTCCAGTTACATACAGTGTGTCGGATGGATCCTCTCCATCGTCCTCACTTACAATTTATATAAAATCGCATATAATCAATCTAGTATATACGTGGCACGACAAAACCGCGCTACGCAAAATAGCGGAGATTAAATCGCGTCACTAAAGTCGCGACGTCATCATCGCGCGTCATCACCGCGGGGACAACAGCGCGGTGACAGAAGGGCGTTCTACATGCTTCGTTCTTTGCCTCCAAAGGTAGCCCTCCTCCTCCAGCTGACAGCGGCAGCAGGCACGCGGCAAAGCGGGCTGCCCAGCAGCAGCAGCCCGCGGGAAGGGTCCAGCTCAGCCGCGGAGGGCAGCAGGAAGCCCGCGGGGGCCCCGAGCAGGGCCGCCGACGCTGGCGGCGGAGGAGGACGCAGCAGCGGCAGCGGCTGAGGCTCTCCCGGGGCCGGCGAAGCGGGCTTGCCCGGCAGAGGCAGGCTGCCCTCTTCTTCCTCAACAACATCTCCTTGGATGGGCGGCCGCCGCCACCGGGCAAGCCCGCTTCGCCGGCCCCGGGAGAGCCTCAGCCGCCGCCGCCGCCGCCCGCCCTGCCTCTTCCTCCGGGGGAGGCGCCGGCGGCGCAGGCCGCCCGTCCAAGGAGATGTTGTTGAGGAAGAAGAGGGCAGCCTGCCTCTGCCGGGCAAGCCCGCTTCGCCGGCCCGGGAGAGCCTCAGCCGCCGCCGCTGCCACGTCCTCCTCCGCTTCCTGATGCCCCCCGCGGCTGTGCTGGACCCTTCCCGCGGGCTGCTGCTGCTGGGCAGCCCGCTTTGCCCCGTGCCCGCTGCCGCTGTCAGCTGGAGGAGGAGGGCTACCTTTGGAGGCAAAGAACGAAGCATGTAGAACGCCCTTCTGTCACCGCGCTGTTGTCGCGGCGGTAGGGTCGTTTTTTTATTAGCGCTTCGGACGCCGCGGATTTGCCTCCGCACTTATGTCGGCGCGGATAAGGGCATCGCGGTTTTGTGGTGGAACCTAGTATATATGTATACATGATTATCATGATTAATCATTTATTTGACTATATCTATTATTACACGTTCTGAGGACCCAGATTGTTGGGGGCAATATGCTGACTCTCTGTAAACCGCTTAGAGAGGCCTGAAAGGCCTATGAAGCGGTATATAAGTCTACTGCTATTGCTATTGATGCGATCCCTTCCTCAAAAGAAGGCTCGCATAGGAGACGTCTTTCCCCGGAAGAAGGCAAACATAGACGCGTTCTGCTGTGATCCATTCCCCATAATAAGCCTCGCGCAGGAGACGCGTTCTGCTGTGATCCATTCCGCAAAAGAAGGCTTTTTAAAAATTTGGTTCCACTTTTTATTCCTCCAAATAATGGTCGCCGCTTGTTGGACGAGTCAGCCTCCTAACTTCAGTCCAAGTAGAGGCAAAGAGCACTGTGGACCGCTTCAGATTCTCTCCTCGCATTGCCAGACGGCTCCCGTGGACGGGCTGGCAATTCAAAAGAAACCTCGAGCAAAAGGATGGGAAAATGTATGTTGTTTACTATTTTATTATATGTCTCTATCTTAACGTCTGTATTCCCCTTCCCCGATTTTATGTGAGCCGCCCTGAGTCCCCTCAGGGAAAAGGGCGGCCTACAAATACTAATAAAATCAAAATCAAATCAAAATCAAAAAGGCCCACAGGAAACCTCAGCGCGCAGATCCAGTTCTCTTCTAGGGCTTTCCATTTTGCACTTCCTGATCTGCCGCGGGAAGGGTAGAAACGGAGAAACGGAACGCGTCTCGTGTGCGAGGCTTCTTTGGGGCAATGGATCACAGCAGAACGCGTCTCGTGTATGAGTCTTCTTTTGCGAGAGGATGCACAAAATTTTTGTAACCAACCGACACACTGTATTTAAGTGGAAGGTGGTTTTTATGTTTTATGTTTTGCTTGTGTTTGTTTGTTTACAAAAACTATTTTAAAAGCGAAAAACGGCTGGGGCGAAGTTGTGGGAGCAGTAGCGGGAGCCGAGGCGGAGTCGTGAGTAGACGGTCAGTAGTAGAGGCAGTGGGGATTCTGGACCGCTTCTGTTTCTGTCTCTCTGTCTCTTTCTCTCCCTCCCTCCCCCCTCCCTTTCAGCTCTCTCTAAGGCTGAGTCAACCTTGAGCCGGTGAGATTATAACCGCTGAACTGCAAATAACAGTCAGCTGAAGTGGCCTGCAGTACTGCACCCTGAAGAGCCGTGATGTTAAGAGGAACGAAGAGAGAAGCGGAATCCCGACTGCCTCTACTACTGTCCCCGGCTACAGCTACTCACTCCTCCCACAACTCCGCCTCGCAAGCTGCCGCTACTCCTCCTCCAATCCCAATCCCAATCCCTCCTCCAATCCCAATCCCAATCCCTCCTCCAATCCAAGCCTGAGAAGAAGGCGGAACGTCGGAAACGGACCCGGGGCGGAGCCTCCGGACACTTATTTAAGCCGATGCAGGTTGCGAATAGCGCAGAAGATAGCAATAGCAGTTAGACTTACATACCGCTTCATAGGGCTTTCAGCTCTCTCTAAGGCTGAGTCAACCTTGAGCCGGTGAGATTATAAACCGCTGAACTGCAAATAACAGTCAGCTGAAGTGGCCTGCAGTACTGCACCCTAACCACTGCGCCACCTCGGCTGAAGAAACCTGTGTGAGACTTCTTTTGGCAATGGATCACAGCAGAACGTCTGCGAGGCTTCTGTGGGGAATGGATCACAGCAGAACGAGTCCCGCCTGCGAGGCTTCTTTTCGGCAATAGATTACAACAGAACACGTCTGGTCTGCGAGGCTTCTTTTGGGAATGGATCACAGCAGAACACGTCTCGCGTGCCAGGCTTATTTTGGGCAATGGATTTCAGCAGAATGCGTCTGCTCTGCGAGGCTTCTTTTGGGGAATGACGTCTTATATGCGTGCCTTCTTTTCGGGAAGGGATCGCAGCAGAACGTGTAATAACAGATATGGTCAAATAAATGATTTATTATGATAATCATGCATACCTATATGCTAGATTGATTATATGCGATTTTATATAAATTGTAAATGAGGACTATGGAGAGGATCCACAAAACGTTTGTAACCAACCGACACACTGTATGTAACTGGAAGATGGTTTTATGTTTTATGTTTTGTTTGTGTTTGTTTGTTTGTTTATAAAAATGAAAAATATTTTAAAAGTGACAAGGGGCGGGGCAGAGTTGTGGGAGGAGTAGCATAAGCCGAGGTGGAGTTGTGGGAGCAGTAGCGGGAGCTGAGGCGGAATCGTGGGAGGAGTGAGGAGTGAGTAGCTGTAGCCGGTCAGTAGTAGAGGCAGTGGAGATTCTGTACCGCTTCCGCTTCTCTCCTTGGACCTCTTAACAGCACAGCTCCTCACAGACGGACAGACAGACAGACAGAGTCTTCGGTACCCCAAGGCTCCCGTTGATTTCCTTGTCCCCCATCACTCACACCAAAAAGATCCGGGGGAGGGCGAGGTGGAGGCGGTGTAGGGGGAGCTTAAGCGGAGTTGTGGGAGGACTAGCAGAAGTCTAGGTGGAGTCGTGGGAGGAGCGAGTAGCTGTAGCCGGTCAGTAGTAGAGGCAGTGGACATTCTGTACCGCTACCGCTTCTCTCCTTGCACCTCTTAACAGCACAGCTCCTCACAGAGAGAGGGGGGAGGGGGGAGAGAGAGGAAGAGGCAGACACACAAAAATACACATAGACAGTGGGGGGGGGGAGAAGAAAGCAGCCTCCTAACCTACCTACATTCTCCGCCTTGGATTTTCCGATGACCTAGAGATCCAATTCCTAAGGTAGCTCGGGAGAAGAGTTGTATTCCCCCAGGGGTTTTAAGGAGGAAGGCATGGGGGGCGGGGACTCGCTAACTGTGCTTTCGCTTTATCTCATTCTGTCTCCTCTTTAGATCGATCTGTTTCAATCGCCTTCAGTATTAGGGGATGGATGACACATAAAGTTTTGCCCTTTCAATGACACGCGTTATGCGCTCTCTCCTGGCTTCTGTGTGCAAAGACGGCAGCCTCAAAGAGACTCCGAAAGCGACAAGCGGTGAACGGCAGCCACTTCCCTCTTCCAACAGCCACCATCCCCCAACGCCCGGCTCCGGGAAAGGGGCTTTTGTCGGTTGCCTTGCAAAACGCCGGAGCGGCCACCAGAGCCTACTTTTAACTAATTTAAAGGCCAAAAAGGGCTCGGGCGGAGTTGTGGGAGCAGGAGCGGGAGCCGAGGCGGAGTCGTGGGAGGAGTGAGTAGCACAGCTCCTCACTGACAGACAGACAGAGGGAGAGAAAGAAAGAGTCTTCGGCACCCCAAGACTCCCCTTGACTTCCTTGTCCTCCGACACACACAAAATGGCCCGGGGCGGAGATGGAGGAGGAGTAGGTGAGCTGAGGCAGAGTTGTGGGAGGAGTGAGTAGCTGTAGGTGGGCTCCCAAATGGGCCCCCCTTCTTCAGCCCGGCTTCTCCGCCGCCCAGCAGGCTGGCCGGACGCTGCAAGACAGTAGCAGTAGCAGCCGCAGCGAGGCAGGCGCGCCGAAGGCCGGAGCCAGCGAGGAAGAGGAGGCGAGGGGGGGGGAGCGGACAGAAGCGCCCTTTCCCATCCACTTAGTGGCTGCCGTGGCGAAGGGAAAGAAAGCGTCGCGACGCTCCGGTTGCCGGTAACCTCATCAGGGGGACTTCGGGTGAAGCGCCTGGTTTCTGGTCTCCTTCGGGCGCTTCGAGCTCTGAGGACGTTTTCCAGCCTGGGAGCGAAACGTCGGGAAGCTCAACGGGAGGCTCGGAGGACACAGGAGCCGGAATGAAGCCCCGGCTGGCCAGATCGCCCCCGGTTCCATCCCAAGGGAAGGCCGGGAAAGGAGCAGGCCAGGGGATTCCGTCCCGGGAGCTCCCGGCAACGTCTGGAGGGAATCTAGGGAACTCCGGACAGACTGAGGGCCTCTCGGCCTCCAAGAGAGCTGGGTGGCCCTCGACCTTCCTCCGCTCTTGATCCCGGAGGGTGTTGGATGCTCCGTGGGTTGATTAGCCAATTCCACGTCTGGGACTGTCAATTGCCAAAAACGAGCAGAGTCCAGCTGCCTCCCGAAAAAGCCCCTTTAGGACAAGCGGGGCCTGGAGACGGAGACTCTGCGCAGACTTTAAGGATGAGCGTGGCTTGTTCCTTCCCCTTGCCAAGCAGAAGCTCACTGGGAACCAACGGGGACGCTTCCTTAATAGCGTTCAGCATCTTCTATATTTGGGTTGGTTTCCCAAACGCTGGAGCCTGCAATCTCGGAGAAAGACCCATGCAGCGCGGCGGTCCCTGAGGAGCGGGCACCGCTCGGGATGCTGAGCCGCCCTCTCCTGTCGCGGTTGCCCGGGGGAGAAGGAGGGCGGAGCGGGCCTCTGGGTTAGACGGGCTCCACGGTGGGGAGGGGGGCGACCGTCACGGAGGGGGAGGAGAACCTGATTGGCTGTTTTGATCGATGTGTTGTACTTTTATTCGGTGTTGGGTTTTTCTGTTTCAATTAAACACCGTCCAGAGTCCCTCAGTGATTGAGGTGCTGGGTATTTAGAGAGAAAATAAATTTAACGGGAGTGGGAAGGAGCAGCCCCAAGCAGTGGGTGAAGCTAAATCCCCAGCACCTCAGTCACGGAGGGACTCTGGGCGGTGGATAATGGAAAGGGAAAAAGCGAACACCGAATAAAAGTGCAACGCATCCATCAAAAGAGCCAGTCAGGTTCCCCTCCCCCTCTGTGACTGCCTCCCCCCCCCCCGCACTTTGGAGTCCCTCTAACCTATCTTGGGCACCCAGAGCCCCGCTCCGCCCTCCTTCTCCCCAGGGCGACCGCGGCAGGAGAGGGCGGCATCCCGAGCGATGTCCGCTCCTCCAGGGACCGCCGCATCTCAGAAGATTGGAGATTCCAGAGTTTGGCACCGCAAATTCAGCCCTCTGGAATTCTATTAACGAAGCTTCCGCGTTGGTTGCAAATATCAAATTGGCTAATCAATCATTCCACCAGTCAATCAATCAACCAACCAATCAACCAGGTCAAATTGACTAACCAACCATTTAAGCATTTTATACAATCCAGGGTGGACAATGGAGAAAGGAGGAGGATCACCCAGTCCCCCTCCCCTGTTTTTGGCACCGCAATTGGCATCTCGAATTGAACATTCTGGAACGCTCTTCACGACGTTTCCCCATTGGTTCCAAATCGGCAGGGGGAAGAACAAAATATGCTAATATTTACATGCGTACTCACCTCATATTAATATCACCTCACCTCATATAATATCCATTAACGAATCATCAAACACAATCCGGGCGCAACAGCGGAGGAAGTGAAAGTGTTGGCCATATTGGAGGCCGAGAGGCTCTCGTTCAGTCCGTAGACCTGCCCGTAATTCCCGAGATTCCCTGCAGACGTTGCCAGGAGCTCCAGGGACGGAATCCCATCGCCTAGTCCTTTCCCAGCTCTGCCCTCTGGGTGGAACCGGAGGCAATCCTGGTAGCCGGGACTTCATTTTGGCTGGTATTTCCTCCGAGCCTCCCGTTGAGCTTCCCAGGCTGGGTCACATCCTCAGCGGCCCTTCTGGAGGCCACTGGTCAATGGGTCTCCTGTCAGGAAATGGCTCCTTAGTTCCAGATTGCTTCTCTCCTTGATCAGTTCCCACCCGTTGCGTCTTCTCCTGCCCTCAGGGCCTTAATGGAGACTCATGTGGTTCTTTTGATGATGAGCGAGTTTCCCTACCTTTCGCCACGGAAAACTCCCCATCAATTCCTCGCCTCCTCATCCTCTTCCTCGCTGGCTCTGCTGCTGCTGCTTACGGGGAGCATCTGGCCAGCTGTGCTTAATGGTGGAGGAGAAGGGCCGAAGGAAGGGAGGTGCTTGCGAGGCCCTGCTGAGAGGAAATTTCAAAATTACCAAAATATGGGGAAGAAACGAGGCCTGTGGCTGTAACATGGGAGGAGAAATGAGTCATACATCACACAAAAACACAGGCTGCGTACCAGGCAGAAAAGGGCTCATTTCTAACTTTTAGTTTGCTTCAGTGGTAGGATTCTCATTTTTTATATGCAGGAGGCCCAGGTTTGATTCCCAACCAATGCATCCCACTTCCTTTGACCTCCTAGTCCAGGGGTGTCAAACTCGATTTCATTGGGGTGGAAATGACCAGCTCGAGGCCCCTCGTGTGAGTGTGTGTGGGGAGGCCCTGGTGGGGCTGAGGGGGGGAATCCAGATGAGATCAGGGAGAGGGACAAGCCCTTGTCCTCCAGAGGAGCCACTTCCCTGCTGGTTTCCTGGCTTCCTGCTTGGCCTTCAGGGGGAACCAGTAGGAGAGATTGCCTCTATCGATCCCAATGGTTGTTGTGGGGCGATTGGCAATAAGTGGTAAGTGTGGATGGGCTGTCAAGCATCCCCATTGAAATGACTTCTGTGTGAGGGGGCCGCACAGCCATCGCTCTGGGAGACCTGTTGTAAGTCTCTTGCTCATATTTTGTGCAACTGTAAAAGTGGGAGGCGATATAAATTGGAGAAATGCATCAAATAAAAAGGTGAATCAACAGGTTGGTGTAGAAAAGACAGAACAAACTGTCAAACAAACTGATCACCTTTCGGGGTCTCCTGACAAGCAAAGTCAAGGGGGTGAAACAGATTCACTTAACAACCGTGTTATTAATTGAACAACTGCAGTGATTCACTTAACAAGTGGGACAAGAAAAGTCATAAAACAGGGGAAAACTCACAACAAATGTTTCATTTAGCAACAAAATCTCGGGTTCAATTGTGGTCATAGGTTGAGGACTACCAGTGCAAAATTGCACGAAGAGAATGGAGGCAAAACCTATGAGCAGCCGGAGCCTCCTTGGGTTGACCGGGAATCAAATCCGGGGCTCCTGCGGGAGAGGAGAGAATCCAGGGAAGACCATGGACAGCTCCTTTGAGGCGATGGAAAAGGCATCCTTGGCTCAGCTAGGAAGCTGCAGTAGGATTTAACATGTTCTTCTCTTTACTGCATTCTTCCTGCACAAGAGAGTCTCCACCTGCTCTCTGCACATGCTCCCTGCCTGCCTCCCACAGGAGGAAGGGGGCAAGGATGCTGTGGAGGCTGGCATGTCCTGCAGAGAAAAAGACACAGGAAGCTTTTGCGCTGCCTCCAAAAGTTTGGCCGACCTTGGTGTATCACAAGGCTGCAAAGTAATATAAAGTGTGGACAAAGGATTTTAACGTGTCATGAAATAAATGATAAAAAGGGTGATTAGGTGGACCAAACAGAGACTTTAGCATAATTTCCATATTTGCAAATGTGTATTTAATGTTAGAGGATGAAAAGGTGTAAAGTCATTTTCCCCCCTCCTGACTATTTTTTGGCTGTATTGAGCACAAACCCCCCTGAAAGCAACAGGACAAAGCATTGTCAAATCACAATCCGAATATAAGCGCCACTTTGGTACTTTTCTCAGTTTCAGCACAAGACACAATTCAGTTGAATATACAGGTGGTCCTCGCTTAACGACCATTCCTTCAGCAACAAAAATATGATCAAGAGACTTACAACAGGTCTCCCAGAGTGATGGCTGTGCGGCCCCCTCACTCACAAGGGATTGCAATCGGGATGTTGGCAACCCATCCACACTTACCACCTATTGCCCGTCGCCCCACAACAACCATTGGGATCGATAGAGGCAATCTCTCCTGCTGGTTCCCCCAGAAGGCCAAGCAGGAAGCCAGGAAACCAGCAGGGAAGTGGCTCCTCTGGAGGACAAGGGCTTGTCCCTCTCCCTGATCTCATCTGGATTCCCCCCCTCAGCCCCACCAGGGCCTCCCCACACACACTCACACGAGGGGCCTCGAGCTGGTCATTTCCACCCCAATGAAATCGAGTTTGACACCCCTGGACTAGGAGGTCAAAGGAAGTGGGATGCATTGGTTGGGAATCAAACCTGGGCCTCCTGCATATAAAAAATGAGAATCCTACCACTGAAGCAAACTAAAAGTTAGGAATGAGCACTTTTCTGCCTGGTACGCAGCCTGTGTTTTTGTGTGATGTATGACTCATTTCTCCTCCCACGTTACAGCCACAGGCCTCGTTTCTTCCCCATTTTTGGTATTTTTGAAGTTTCGTCTCAGCAGGGCCTCGCAAGCGCCTCCCTTCCTTCCGCCCTTCTCCTCCGCCATTAAGCACACTGGCCAGATGCTCCCAGTAAGCAGCAGCAGCAGCAGAGCCAGCGAGGAAGAGGATGAGGAGGAATTGATGGGGAGCTTTCCCTGGCGAAAGGTAGGGAAACTCCATGGCGTTCAGCTCATCATCAAAAGAACCACATGAGTCTCCAAAGGCCCTGAGGGCAGGAGAAGACGCAACGGGTGGGAACTGATCAAGGAGAGAAGCAATCTGGAACTAAGGAACCATTTCCTGACAGGAGACCCATTGACCAGTGGCCTCCAGAACGGCCGCTGAGGATGGGACCCAGCCTGGGAAGCTCAACGGGAGGTTTGGAGGACACACCAGCCAAAATGAAGTCCCGGCTACCAGGATTGCCTCCGGTTCCACCCAGAGGGCAGAGCTGGGAAAGGACTAGGCGATGGGATTCCGTCCCTGGAGCTCCTGGCAACGTCTGCAGGGAATCTCGGGAATTACGGGCAGGTCTACGGACTGAACGAGAGCCTCTCGGCCTCCAATATGGCCAACACTCTCACTTCCTCCGCTGTTGAGCCCGGATTGTGTTTGATGATTCGTTAATGGATTAGCCAATATGAGGTGAGTACGCATGTAAATATTAGCATATTTTGTTCTTCCCCCTGCCGATTTGGAACCAATGGGGAAACTTCGTGAAGAGCGTTCCAGAATGTTCGATTCGAGATGCCAATTGCGGTGCCAAAAACTGAGGGGGGGGGACTGGGTGATCCTCCTCCTTTCTCCATTGTCCACCCTGGATTGTATAAAATGCTTAATTGATTGGTTAGTCAATTTGATTGGTTGGTTGATTGATTGACTGGTGGAATGATTGATTAGCCAATTTGATATTTGCAACCAACGCAGAAGCTTTGTTAATAGATTTCCAGAGGGCTGAATTTGCGGTGCCAAACTCTGGACTCTCAAATCTTCTGAGATGCGGCGGTCCCTGGAGGAGCGGACATAGCTCGGGATGCGGCCCTCTCCTGCCGCGGTCGCCCTGGTGCTCTGGTGCCCAAGATAGGTTAGAGGGGCTCCAAAGTGCAGGGGGGGGGGAGGCAGTCACAGAGTGGGAACGAACCTGATTGGCTCTTTGATGGATGTGTTGCACTTTTATTCGGTGTTCGCGTTTTTCCTTTCCATTATCCACCGCCCAGAGCCCCTCCGTGACTGAGGTGCTGGGGATTTAGCTTCAACCAGAAAATAAAGTGAACCGGGAGTGGGGAGGATCCACTGCGGGAGGAGCTGCCCCGAGCAGTGTGGGTGGGCGCCCCCTTGAAGGACTACACTCGCCCCATTGCTCTCCGGCTTCATCTCTCGCAAGGATCGGTCCCACCGCCCCCCCTTCCTAATACATTCTTCAAGAATCATAAGATACAACAGTGATAGTCATGGGTTACTAATAAGCAATCCAATCGTGCCCGGAAACAAATAAAATAATATAAATTGTAAAGATACAAACAACATGCTTATAGTCATAAGTGGGAAGAGAAAGCTACTAGGAAGGATGGGAAGAAGAATAGTAATACAGTCTTAGTAAATAATTTAGAATAGAATAGCCCTCCAAGAGGGCGCCCAGCCCGACTGCTTGGGGCTGATCCTTCCTCCCCACCCCCGTTAAATTTATTTTCTCTCTAAATACCCAGCACCTCAGTCACTGAGGGACTCTGGACGGTGTTTAATTGAAACAGAAAAACCGAACACCGAATAAAAGTACAACACACCGATCAAAACAGCCAATCAGGTTCTCCTCCCCCTCCGTGACGGTCGCCCCCCTCCCCACCGTGGAGCTCGTCTAACCCAGAGGCCCGCTCCGCCCTCCTTCTCCCCCGGGCAACCGCGACAGGAGAGGGCGGCTCAGCATCCCGAGCGATGCCCGCTCCTCAGGGACCGCCGCCTCTCAGCCGGCGGGCTTACCGCGCTCCATGGGTCTTTCTCCGAGATTGCAGGCTCCAGCGTTTGGGAAACCAACCCAAATATAGAAGATGCTGAACGCTATTAAGGAAGCGTCCCCCAGCCCAGCGAGCTAGCAGGGGAACGAAGGAGCGGCTCACTCGTTCCCCGCCCATCCGCCCGATCACACGCTACCGTGCGATTTCTCCGCGGGTGGTTCACTCACTCGTTCCCCCCCCATCCGCCCGATCACACGCTACCGTGCGATTTCTCCGCGGGTGGTTCACTCACTCGCTCCCCCCCCATCCGCCCGATCACACGCTACCGTGCGATTTCTCCGCGGGTGGTTCACTCACTCGCTCCCCCCCCATCCGCCCGATCACACGCTACCGTGCGATTTCTCCGCGGGTGGTTCACTCACTCGTTCCCCCCCCATCCGCCCGATCACACGCTACCGTGCGATTTCTCCGCGGGTGGTTCACTCACTCGCTCCCCCCCCCATCCGCCCGATCACACGCTACCGTGCGATTTCTCCGCGGGTGGTTCATGAAGCCAATGAGGAAAGAAGACTCGGACACGAATTTCCTTCGGGACGAAACCGACCCAGAACGAAGTCTGGGGGCTTCTTTTATTGATCATACACAAGGGAGGGGTGGATTCACATAGCCAATGCGGACCAATCATGATTGTGCAAGTTTACAGTATATGGTAACTCATTTACTCTCATGTAGACTCGAAGAACACTCATAGTCAATAAACCTTTTATCATCATGCAAACATCCAATGCTTAATTAATGTTTGAGAGTTAAACAGTTGTAACCCCTGATTTAATCAACGCTTAGTTACAAGTCTGTGGTTGCTGATCTGCTTAGTGTTAAGGGTACTGATTTAATCAACGCTTGGAGTTGGACAGTTTGTCTTACTGATCTAATCATATGGCCAATTATTGCTTTTAGTTTACTGATTTAATCATATGGTTAATTATTGCTTCTGTTCTATACGTGTTACAGTATGGCAGATGCATACCTGCACGTATATCGCAACACTACCGTAGCCAGCCCAGCGAGCTAGCAGCTGACGGGCAGGGGAACGAACGAGCGGCTCACTCGTTCCCCCGCTCACACGCTACCGTAGCCAGCCCAGCGAGCTAGCAGCTGACAGGCAGGGGAACGAACGAGCGGCTCACTCGTTCCCCGCCCATCCGCCCGCTCACACGCTACCGTAGCCAGCCCAGCGAGCTAGCAGCTGATGGGCGGAGGAGGGCGGCAGCGGCAGCTGTTTTTCACCTGGCGCAGGGAACCACTCGGTTTCGGAGCTTCTGCCGCCCGTGGCGGCGCAGCACAGGGGCTGGCTGTGACGCGAGGAGATGAAATGAACTCCGCAAATGGGGAGAAGGAGGAGAGGAGGGCTGTCTCCTCCCCCCAGCGCCTCCCGATTCCCACCCGTACCAATCCATAAGACGATTACTCACCAGTGAGTAAGCGCAGCTGCAACCAAAAGACGAAATGAAATTGAGACTCGCGCAGGCGTGCTAAGCTAAGCGGACTCCAGCCAATCAGTGAACTGGTTGGGATGGAAAATTTTCAGCACGCGGCGTGCTGAAAATTTTCCATTCCAGCCAGCTCACTGATTGGCTGGAGTCCAGGGCCCATTGGTTCCCAGTGAGCTTCTGCTTGGCAAGGGGAAGGAACAAGCCACGCTAATCCTTAAAGTCTGCGCAGAGTCTCCCTCTCCAGGTCCCGCTTGTCCCAAAGGGGCTTTTTCGGGAGGCAGCTGGACTCTGCTCGTTTTTGACAATTGACAGTCCCAGACGTGGAATTGGCTAATCAACCCACGGAGCATCCAACACCCTCCGGGATCAAGAGCGGAGGAAGGTCGAGGGCCACCCAGCTCTCTTGGAGGCCGAGAGGCCCTCAGTCTGTCCAGCGTTCCCTGGATTCCCTCCAGACGTTGCTGGGAGCTCCCGGGACGGAATCCCCTGGCCTGCTCCTTTCCCGGCTCTTCCCTCGGGATGGAACCGGGGGCGATCTGGCCAGCCGGGGCTTCATTCCGGCTCCTGTGTCCTCCGAGCCTCCCGTTGAGCTTCCCGACGTTTCGCTCCCAGGCTGGAAAACGTCCTCGGAGCTCGAAGCGCCCGAAGGAGACCAGAAACCAGGCGCTTCACCCTAAGTGCTCCCGAAGAGGTTACCGGCAACCGGAGCGTCGCGACGCTTCCTTTCCCTTCGCCGCGGCAGCCTCTGGGTGGATGGGAAAGGGAGCTTCTGTCCGCCTCCTCTTCCTCTTCCTCGCTGGCTCCGGCCTTCGGAGCGCCTGCCTCGCTGCGGCTGCTACTGCTGCTGTCTTGCAGCGTCCGGCCAGCCTGCTGGGCGGCGAAGAAGCCGAGCTGAAGAAGGGCGGGGGCATTTGGGAGGAAACGCCTTCGAAATTGTGGGGGAAACGGGGAGGAAAAGAGTCCGTGTGCGTCTGTAAAGTGGGAGGCGATATAAATTGGAGAAATACGTCAAATAAAGACGTGAATCAACAGGTTGGAGTAGAAGAGAGATTATCAATAACATTTAATGTGGTTGAGCGATAGGGTTCTCGTTTTTGACTCGCTTTCCTTGACACCCCCCCCACTGCTCCATTTTGTTAACAAAAATATCTTCCCCCAGAGGTTAAATGTTCTCTCTCCTTTTTTTTTTCTAGGAGAGATGAGTTGGGGTTAGATTTCCTTCCCTGCTACTAGACCCACAGAGATCGTTTCATTGAAAAGAAAAAGTTGTTTGTACAAGTGAATAAATTAAAGGAAGCAGAATGGAAAGAACTATAGCAGAGGTAGTCCTCAACTTACAACATTTTGTTAAGTGACCAAAATTGCACCATCACTAAAAAAAAAAAAAAAAAAAAAAGACTTATGAGCATTTTGCACACTTACAGCTGCTGCATTTGGATACTTGACAAGAGAATCTCATTTATGACGGTTGCAGTGTCCGGGAGTCATGTGGTCACCTTTGGGGATATTCCAACAAGCAAAGTGAAGGGGGAAAACAGATTCACTTAACAACCATGTTATTAATTGAATAGCTGCAGTGATTCACTTAACAAACGTGGCAAAAAAGTCATAAAACAGGGGGGAAATCACTTAACAAATGTTTAACTTAGCAACATAAATTCAGCCTCAATTCTGGTCTTAAGTTGAGGACTACCTTGAAGAATTGCACGAAGAGAGTGGAGGCAAAACCTATGAACAGCCGGAGCCTCCTTGGGTTGACCGGGAATAGAATCCGCGGCTCCTGCTGGAGAGGGGAGAATTCAGGGAAGAACTTGGACAGCTCCTTTGAGGGGATGGAAAAGGCGTCCTTGGCTCAGCTAGGAAGCTGCAGTAGAAATAGGATTTAGAAGGTTCTTCTCTTCCTGCGTTTACTGCCTAAGAGAGTCTCCACCTGCTCTCTGCACATGACCCCTGCCTGCCTGCCTGCCTGCCTGCCTGCCTGCCTGCCTGCCTGCCTGCCTGCCTGCCTGCCTGCCTGCCTGCCTGCCTGCCTGCCTGCCTCTCATAAGCAAGGGGATCAAGGATGCTGTGGAGGCTGGCATGTCCTCCAAAAAAAAAAGGATACAGGAACCTTTTGCGCTCCCGGCAAAGGTTTGGGCCACCTTTGGTGCTTTGGGTGGTGAGTCTAAGGTGGGAACGTCTCAGGCTTCAAGCAGGAAAGCCCCTTCCAGCACTTCCAGCCCTGATTCCGTACAGTGGAGTCCTCAGGCAGCCCAAGGTCTCCATGCACCTCCTGCTCTCTCCCCTTCCTCACTCAAAAGGAAGAGGGAGCCTGGGAGCCTCTTAAAGGGGCCATTCTGCACTGTCCCCCCTCCCCCGCAGAGGCCAGGGCTGCCATGCAAGGTCCCAGGAGGGAGGTCTTCCATCAAGTCCTTCTTGACTCTTCTCCTTCCAAGTCCCACTTTCCCTCCCATCACGACTCCTGGGGGACAGCATGGCTTGCACTGTTTTGATCTTTGCAGGTAGCCTGATCTCTCTTCTCCTTCAATGTCCACCATTCATGGCATGTCCTTGGTTCTCTCCCCTTACAGGGATCCTATTGGGTTTGCATCTTGGTCCCCAGCCTCCCAGCTTCCTCCTCCCCGAAAATACGGGTGGTTGAAAGTGGTCCCTGAAAGGCCAGTGGGAAAAGGACCTTACGTCCCTCTTCCCAGGTCAGGGATATGAAGGCAAAGCTGATAATTGTCCGCACTGTTAGGAAGTTTCTCCTTCATTCCAGGCTGCGTCTCTCCTTGATGAGTTTCCAGCCATTGTTTCTCATTTGGCCTTCTGGTGCTTTGGAAAAAAAGTTGACCCTCTCTTCTTTGTGGCAGAGCCTCAAATACTGGAATACTGCAATCACATCCCCCCTAGTCCTTCCAGGGAATCCAAGCCGCACCTGTCTTTCTACTTGCTACAGCTCAGTTTTCAGCTGGGAACCACCTCCAGCTCTTGCCAGTTATGCAGCTTCCTTACTGTGTCCAGGGAACTAGGATGCCAACTCCATAAGGATGCAATGCCAGGTGACACCTCCACCAAGGAGACACCCAGAGCCCATCCCCTGATTCCACCCCACACGCAGGAGGCAAAAGAAGAGTAAACTTTAATGGAGGAAGTATGAGTTTATTCTTTTTGACTGAAAAATCCTAGCACACAATTGGTCTCAACGACATCTCCAGGTAACTATTTTTTACATCATAAAATGTAAGGCAGGTCTTCGTTTTTTAAAATTGAACAACTGCTGAAAAATTGTTCTTTGAAAGAGCTCTGATACCCCATCGTAATCAAGTCTAATTTTTGTTATAGTTAGAAAGCAAGCAAATATAAATTCATTGGTTTATTTATCACATTTCAGGGGGACGCTGTTGCTCAGTGGCTAAGACACTGAGCTTGTCAATCAGAAAGGTCGACAGTTCAGCGGTTCAAATCTCTAGCACCGCGCAGCACGTAACAGAGTGAGTTCCCATTACTTGTCCCAGCTTCTGCCAACCCAGCAGTTTCAAAGCGTGTAATATATTCAAGTAGAAAAATAGGGACCAACTTTGGTGGGAAGGTGACAGCCTTCCATGTGCCTTCGGCATTTAGTCATGCCGGCCACATGACCATGGAGATGTCTTCGTTCAGCGCTGGCTCTTCGGCTTTGAAATGGAGATGAGCACCGCCCCCTAGAGTTGGGAATGACCAGCACATATGTGCGAGGAGAACTTTTACCTTTTACACGTATCTGGCATTATACGGAATATGGCTTTCACCTGGATTTCTCATATTTTATGGTCACTCTTTTTTGTTTCTGTCAAAATACTTCAACTGTAGTACATTCACATTTCAAGGGAAAGGAAATCCCAGTATAAAAATGAACTTCATGATTCAATTAATGTTTTCTGTGAATGAATTCCCTGAGAAATTCCCAGCAAAAATGACTTATAAAAAGAATCCCAATTTTCAAGTGCAAATTATTTCTAATAGCAGAATCAAAGATTGAAATGCTCTGAAATGTAACAGTGCAGATTCAAGTAGTCCTGAAGATCGCTATGGGGTTAATTTTGGGAGGTATTAACCCATCAGAGTAGAAAGGCAAGTGATCTTCCCGAGCATACAAAATGTTTCACAGAAAAGAAGTATTAACGTAGCCTTCCTTTTGCAGAGCCCCTGCTGATAAAAGAGCAGGAGTTGTTGGCCTTTCTTCTAACATTGGTCCTGGAGATCCTGAAGAAGCCTAGTTAGCCACCAACTGGATCTGGACATGCAGATGTAGGAGATTCCCTGGAATTCAATGTGGGAGAGGCTTCATTAGAAGGGTTTTGTGTTCCTTTTGGGGTCCCCAAGCGTCATATTTCCTCTGGCATAAAGGTTAGATTCTGAGTGATGTATAGATCAGGGCGTGAGAGGAATTTCCCATGAAAGCTATAAAAGATGCTTTGGATTTGGTAAAAACTCTGTCCTCACAGCTATTTGCTTAACTATGCCATTGATGACAGAGCCTATGACAGAGCCGTGAGAAACATTGGCTCTTGGGTAACTTGATCTCTTTCTCCCTAAATCCTGGAATCCTGTGACAGAGCATCAGCTGAGGGCCAATCTTTGTGCATCTACCGTGCATACACGGTAACGTGTAAAAGGCCTGTGGCTGTAACGTGGGAGGAGAAATGAGTCATACATCACACAAAAACACACGCTGCGTTCTATGAGGCCTTTTACACGTTACCGTTACACTTCAACAAAAAAAAAATACAGACTGTGTTACCTTACGCTTCAACAAAAAAAATACAGACGGTGTTACCTTACACCGTAAGGTAACCTTGTAAGGTAACCACTGCTCCACCTTGGCTCATAGAACGCAGCGTGTGTATTTGTGTGTTGTATGACTCATTTCTCCTCCCACGTTACAGCCACAGGCCTTTTACACGTTACCGTTACACTTCAACAAAAAAAAATACAGACTGTGTTACCTTACACCGTAAGGTAACCTTGTAAGGTGGTGTTACCTTACACCGTAAGGTAACCTTGTAAGGTAACCACTGCGCCACCTTGGCTCATAGAACGCAGCGTGTGTTTTTGTGTGATGTATGACTCATTTCTCCTCCCACGTTACAGCCACAGGCCTTTTACACGTTACCGTTACACTTCAACAAAAAAAAATACAGACTGTGCTACCTTACGCTTCAACAAAAAAAAATACAGAATGTGACAATGTCAAAATAAATAAAGGGGAGGAGTTGAGTGGCAATATTAGCCAACGTTTTCCACATTTGAGTCAGAAGGCTGAAAACCACAGAGCCGCTGTGAGCCGCTGTGGGAGTCACTTGCAAGCTGGTGGAGTTTCGGATTTTTATCGACAGACAAAAGGCCATGCAACAAAGTAAGTCCGAAAAGGAGGAACGACAAGTATTGCATTGTACTGTTTTCTGGTTTTTGATTTGTATGGTTAAGTCATAACGGTGGCTCAGTTATAGCGGTGGCTCAGAGTCCCTATGAGACTGAGGGGCGGGTTTCTAACTTCCAGAAAGAAAACAAAGGTAATTTAAAAGGCGGGATCCACTACGTCAAAACCCACCTATCAATGGATTTGCCCCGAGCAATGGGGCCGCTCGGGATAGATCCGCATCTGATCCACATTTCAATCGCTCTCCGCCCTCCCTGGGCTCCCTCAAGTGCTTCCCAGAAGATCCTGCAAGCCACCCTGGAATCAGTGGGGAAATTCAAGCCTTTTTACTACCGGTTCTGTAGGCGTGGCCGGGGAAGGATACTGCAAAATCTCCATCCCCAGCCCACTCTGGGGCCAGCCAGAGGTGGGATTTTCCGGTTCTCCAAATTACTCAAAATTTCTGCTACCGGTTCCCCCCTGCCTGGAATTCTCTCCACAGACTCCCAATCTTTCCCACAGAATTTCACATTTTACACCTTGAATGTTCACCTCTCCTTCAGAGCAAAATAGTGCTGGGAAACAACAAGAACAAATGAGGAAAATACACTCTTGGCAGGGAATGACTTCCGGCTTCCTTAAACTCCCTATTTTTGAGAGTCTCAATGCAGGTCAGAGGATCCTGGAGAAACAGGTGGGCAGCCTCTACCTTAGAAAGAGAGAAGCCCAACAAGGTCAGATCTTTGGACAGCCGGTGGGACCCCTTCAGAAGAGACCCTCCCCCACCCAGAACACAGGTTACAACTCAGAAAGGGGGGGAAGCCCCCAAATCCTCAGTATATTCTCTGTATGTGGACTTTATTTCAACACCCCCTGCGTATCTGGGGCTACACAAGCAGGCATAAAAAGTGAACATGTGGTCATCTGACGCTTGGACTATTGCAATGGGCTCTCCTTGGGCCCACCCTTGAAGACTATTCAGAAGCTTTGATTGGTGCAGAATGGGCTGTTTGGAGTCCCCAGGGTGGCCCATGTGGCACAGCTGTTCCGTGAGTGCTGATGGAGTCCAGCTGTCTGAAGGGGCTTCTTTGTTGTTCTATTAGGTCAGGATGGATTCCAATTTGCAGCCCATCTTCAAATCCAGTCTGGGATTCCTGGGATCGGAGGTGAGTGTGGGAGAGAAGTGGGGATCTTGCCCTACAGAGGAATAGTTTGCAGCATGAATTGGGGGGAGGGCTTCCTGGCAGCTCCTTCTCCTTACATAGAAGCCCCCTGGATCTTGGCATAAGGGGAGCCACAGGTCCAGAGGATTCAAAGAGAGCTCTGGGGAACAGCTGGGTCCTGGTGGGAAATTCACTATCCCCATTGAGGGAAGGTCTTTTGTGGGGCAGCTTTGCTCAAACTCAGGGGGGGGGTGTTCAGGTGTCACAAGTGCCTCACGGCTGTTTCTTCGCAGGTCAAGGGGGAGCTTTGCTTCCTTGGAACTTCCATTTTCTCTGGCAAAAGTAAGCCAATTTTGGGAGATTTCCTGGGTTGGTTTGAGAATCAGTCAGGATTTAAGTAAACCTCACTCCTTTCTCTAGTCCTCAAAGTGCGATTCTTTGAAAATCCCACTCCCCGTTTTAAATAACTGTATTAGGTGTCTGTTCTGGACAGCTGCGGAATTGGGACTCAGTTCTGAATGACCCCCCATTTGCTTCGCTGTGTGTGGGGAAAGGGTCTGCCCCAAATTCTTCCCCTGGGAATCCCCCCCTCCAGGACCGCCTGTATAGGACCCCCAGCTCACCATCCTCTCCTCATTCTCAGTTTTTCATTTCTAGAGGACCCAATGTTGGTGTGGGCCAATTCATAGAGCATTTCATGGTAGAAAGCCCAAAGTTAAACATTCCAAGCACTGATATTCCCTCCAATCAATTTCCATTATGAGTTTGAAAAATATTCCCATATCCAGCATTTAAATCCAATTTATCTCAATGCCTCCGTGTGTCTCCTGTTCATCCTTTTCAGGACGTGGCAGATTCAGAGAGGCAGCATATTTTATTCTGCTCTTGGGCTGTTCGGCAATTGGTGGTAAGTTCCAGGAAGTGGCTCTTTTCAGCCTTGGTATATCTGTTTGAAGAGAAAGGGGAAGAATTATCTCTCATTGTCCGTCCATCCATCCATCCATCCATCCATCCATCTATCCATCCACCCACCTCATCCTTCTCGATGGTTGTGGGGGCAACAGGAGGTCTCTGGGGTCAGCATTTATGGGCTTATCTCCAGACTTTTTCTTCACAATGAAAACAGGCAGAAGCCAGACAGATTTTTTTTAATTTTGAGGACTGATTGTATCCAGAAAAGATATGATCAATATTTGCCTTCAAATCGCATCAAGGATATTTTCCCTTTGGAGTTCAAGATGTGCCTCACGCTGCTTTCTCCTTTTCTTGCATCCGAAGGAGAATTTCAGGATGCGTCCAGGTATTTATTGCCTTCCAAGGAAGATTCCCCAACTTTGCTGGTAAGTCCTTTTGATGCACAAAGATTGGCCCTCAGCTGATGCTCTGTCACAGGATTCCAGGATTTAGGGAGAAAGAGATCAAGTTACCCAAAAGCCAATGTTTCTCACGGCTCTGTCATAGGCTCTGTCATCAATGGCATAGTTAAGCAAATAGCTGTGAGGACAGAGTTTTTACCAAATCCAAAGCATCTTTTATAGCTTTCATGGGAAATTCCTCTCACGCCCTGATCTATACATCACTCAGAATCTAACCTTTATGCCAGAGGAAATATGACGCTTGGGGACCCCAAAAGGAACACAAAACCCTTCTAATGAAGCCTCTCCCACATTGAATTCCAGGGAATCTCCTACATCTGCATGTCCAGATCCAGTTGGTGGCTAACTAGGCTTCTTCAGGATCTCCAGGACCAATGTTAGAAGAAAGGCCAACAACTCCTGCTCTTTTATCAGCAGGGGCTCTGCAAAAGGAAGGCTACGTTAATACTTCTTTTCTGTGAAACATTTTGTATGCTCGGGAAGATCACTTGCCTTTCTACTCTGATGGGTTAATACCTCCCAAAATTAACCCCATAGCGATCTTCAGGACTACTTGAATCTGCACTGTTACATTTCAGAGCATTTCAATCTTTGATTCTGCTATTAGAAATAATTTGCACTTGAAAATTGGGATTCTTTTTATAAGTCATTTTTGCTGGGAATTTCTCAGGGAATTCATTCACAGAAAACAATTGAATCATGAAGTTCATTTTTATACTGGGATTTCCTTTCCCTTGAAATGTGAATGTACTACAGTTGAAGTATTTTGACAGAAACAAAAAAGAGTGACCATAAAATATGAGAAATTCAGGTGAAAGCCATATTCCGTATAATGCCAGATACGTGTAAAAGGTAAAAGTTCTCCTCGCACATATGTGCTGGTCATTCCCAACTCTAGGGGGCGGTGCTCATCTCCGTTTCAAAGCCGAAGAGCCAGCGCTGACCGAAGACATCTCCATGGTCATGTGGCCGGCATGACTAAATGCCGAAGGCACATGGAAGGCTGTCACCTTCCCACCAAAGTTGGTCCCTATTTTTCTACTTGAATATATTACACGCTTTGAAACTGCTGGGTTGGCAGAAGCTGGGACAAGTAATGGGAACTCACTCTGTTACGTGCTGCGCGGTGCTAGAGATTTGAACCGCTGAACTGTCGACCTTTCTGATTGACAAGCTCAGTGTCTTAGCCACTGAGCAACAGCGTCCCCCTGAAATGTGATAAATAAACCAATGAATTTATATTTGCTTGCTTTCTAACTATAACAAAAATTAGACTTGATTACGATGGGGTATCAGAGCTCTTTCAAAGAACAATTTTTCAGCAGTTGTTCAATTTTAAAAAACGAAGACCTGCCTTACATTTTATGATGTAAAAAATAGTTACCTGGAGATGTCGTTGAGACCAATTGTGTGCTAGGATTTTTCAGTCAAAAAGAATAAACTCATACTTCCTCCATTAAAGTTTACTCTTCTTTTGCCTCCTGCGTGTGGGGTGGAATCAGGGGATGGGCTCTGGGTGTCTCCTTGGTGGAGGTGTCACCTGGCATTGCATCCTTATGGAGTTGGCATCCTAGTTCCCTGGACACAGTAAGGAAGCTGCATAACTGGCAAGAGCTGGAGGTGGTTCCCAGCTGAAAACTGAGCTGTAGCAAGTAGAAAGACAGGTGCGGCTTGGATTCCCTGGAAGGACTAGGGGGGATGTGATTGCAGTATTCCAGTATTTGAGGCTCTGCCACAAAGAAGAGAGGGTCAACTTTTTTTCCAAAGCACCAGAAGGCCAAATGAGAAACAATGGCTGGAAACTCATCAAGGAGAGACGCAGCCTGGAATGAAGGAGAAACTTCCTAACAGTGCGGACAATTATCAGCTTTGCCTTCATATCCCTGACCTGGGAAGAGGGACGTAAGGTCCTTTTCCCACTGGCCTTTCAGGGACCACTTTCAACCACCCGTATTTTCGGGGAGGAGGAAGCTGGGAGGCTGGGGACCAAGATGCAAACCCAATAGGATCCCTGTAAGGGGAGAGAACCAAGGACATGCCATGAATGGTGGACATTGAAGGAGAAGAGAGATCAGGCTACCTGCAAAGATCAAAACAGTGCAAGCCATGCTGTCCCCCAGGAGTCGTGATGGGAGGGAAAGTGGGACTTGGAAGGAGAAGAGTCAAGAAGGACTTGATGGAAGACCTCCCTCCTGGGACCTTGCATGGCAGCCCTGGCCTCTGCGGGGGAGGGGGGAGAGTGCAGAATGGCCCCTTTAAGAGGCTCCCAGGCTCCCTCTTCCTTTTGAGTGAGGAAGGGGAGAGAGCAGGAGGTGCATGGAGACCTTGGGCTGCCTGAGGACTCCACTGTACGGGATCAGGGCTGGAAGTGCTGGAAGGGGCTTTCCTGCTTGAAGCCTGAGACGTTCCCACCTTAGACTCACCACCCAAAGCACCAAAGGTGGCCCAAACCTTTGCCGGGAGCGCAAAAGGTTCCTGTATCCTTTTTTTTGGAGGACATGACAGCCTCCACAGCATCCTTGATCCCCTTGCTTATGAGAGGCAGGCAGGCAGGCAGGCAGGCAGGCAGGCAGGCAGGCAGGCAGGCAGGCAGGCAGGCAGGCAGGCAGGCAGGCAGGCAGGCAGGCAGGCAGGCAGGGGTCATGTACAGAGAGCAGGTGGAGACTCTCTTAGGCAGTAAACGCAGGAAGAGAAGAACCTTCTAAATCCTATTTCTACTGCAGCTTCCTAGCTGAGCCAAGGACGCCTTTTCCATCCCCTCAAAGGAGCTGTCCAAGTTCTTCCCTGAATTCTCCCCTCTCCAGCAGGAGCCACGGATTCTATTCCCGGTCAACCCAAGGAGGCTCCGGCTGTTCATAGGTTTTGCCTCCACTCGCTTCGTGCAATTCTTCAAGGTAGTCCTCAACTTAAGACCAGAATTGAGGCTGAATTTATGTTGCTAAGTTAAACATTTGTTAAGTGATTTCCCCCCTGTTTTATGACTTTTTTGCCACGTTTGTTAAGTGAATCACTGCAGCTATTCAATTAATAACATGGTTGTTAAGTGAATCTGTTTTCCCCCTTCACTTTGCTTGTTGGAATATCCCCAAAGGTGACCACATGACTCCCCGACACTGCAACCGTCATAAATGAGATTCTCTTGTCAAGTATCCAAATGCAGCAGCTGTAAGTGTGCAAAATGCTCATGTCTTTTTTTTTTTTTTAGTGATGGTGCAATTTTGGTCACTTAACAAAATGTTGTAAGTTGAGGACTACCTCTTCTATAGTTCTTTCCATTCTGCTTCCTTTAATTTATTCACTTGTACAAAGAACTTTTTCTTTTCAATGAAACGATCTCTGTGGGTCTAGTAGCGGGGAAGGAAATCTAACCCCAACTCATCTCTCCTAAAAAAAAAAAAACCCTCTGGGGGAAGATATTTTTGTTAACAAAATGAAGCAAGGGGGGGGGGGTGTCAAGGAAAGCGAGTCAAAAACGAGAACCCTATCGCTCAACCACATTAAATGTTATTGATAATCTCTCTTCTACTCCAACCTGTTGATTCACGTCTTTATTTGACGTATTTCTCCAATTTATATCGCCTCCCACTTTACAGACGCACACGGACTCTTTTCCTCCCCGTTTCCCCCACAATTTTGAAGGCGTTTCCTCCCAAATGCCCCCGCCCTTCTTCAGCTCGGCTTCTTCGCCGCCCAGCAGGCTGGCCGGACGCTGCAAGACAGCAGCAGTAGCAGCCGCAGCGAGGCAGGCGCGCCGAAGGCCGGAGCCAGCGAGGAAGAGGAAGAGGAGGCGGACAGAAGCTCCCTTTCCCATCCACCCAGAGGCTGCCGCGGCGAAGGGAAAGGAAGCGTCGCGACGCTCCGGTTGCCGGTAACCTCTTCGGGAGCACTTAGGGTGAAGCGCCTGGTTTCTGGTCTCCTTCGGGCGCTTCGAGCTCCGAGGACGTTTTCCAGCCTGGGAGCGAAACGTCGGGAAGCTCAACGGGAGGCTCGGAGGACACAGGAGCCGGAATGAAGCCCCAGCTGCCCAGATCGCCCCCGGTTCCATCCCGAGGGAAGGCCGGGAAAGAAGCAGGCCAGGGGATTCCGTCCCGGGAGATCCAGGCAACGTCTGGAGGGAATCCAGGGAACTCCGGACCGACTGAGGGCCTCTCGGCCTCCATTTTGAGAGCTGGGTGGCCCTCGACCTTCCTAAGCTCTTCATCCCGGGGGGTGTTGGATGCTCCGTGGGTTGATTAGCCAATTCCACGTCTGGGACTGTCAATTGCCAAAAACGAGCAGAGTCCAGCTGTCTCCCGAAAAAGCCCCTTTGGGACAAGCGGGACCTGGAGAGGGAGACTCTGCGCAGACTTTAAGGATTAGCGTGGCTTGTTCCTTCCCCTTGCCAAGCAGAAGCTCACTGGGAACCAATGGGGACGCTTCCTTAATAGCGTTCAGCATCTTCTATATTTGGGTTGGTTTCCCAAACGCTGGAGCCTGCAATCTCGGAGAAAGACCCATGGAGCGCGGTAAGCCCGCCGGCTGAGAGGCGGCGGTCCCTGAGGAGCGGGCATCGCTCGGGATGCTGAGCCGCCCTCTCCTGTCGCGGTTGCCCGGGGGAGAAGGAGGGCGGAGCGGGCCTCTGGGTTAGACGAGCTCCACGGTGGGGAGGGGGGCGACCGTCACGGAGGGGGAGGAGAACCTGATTGGCTGTTTTGATCGGTGTGTTGTACTTTTATTCGGTGTTCGGTTTTTTTGTTTCAATTAAACACCCCCCAGAGTCCCTCAGTGATTGTGGTGCTGGGTATTTAGAGAGAAAATAAATTTAACGGGGGTGGGGAGGAAGGATTAGCCCCAAGCAGTGGGGCTGGGCGCCCTCTTGGAGGGCTATTCTATTCTAAATTATTTACTAAGACTGTATTACTATTCTTCTTCTCATCCTTCCTAGTAGCTTTCTCATCCCACTTATGACTATAACCATGTTGTTTGTATCTTTACAATTTATATTATTTTATTTGTTTCCGGGCACGATTGGATTGCTTATTAGTAACCCATGACTATCACTGTTGTATCTTATGATTCTTGAAGAATGTTTTAGGAAGGGGGGGGCGGTGGGACCGATCCTTGCGAGAGATGAAGCCGGAGAGCAATGGGGCGAGTCCTTCAAGGGAGCCCATCCCTACTGCTCGGGGCAGTTCCTCCCGCAGTGGATCCTCCCCACTCCCGGTTCAATTTATTTTCTATTTGAAGCTAAATCCCCAGCACCTCAGTCACGGAGGGACTCTGGGCGGTGGATAATGGAAAGGGAAAAAACGAACACCGAATAAAAGTGCAACGCATCCATCAAAGAGCCAATCAGGTTCGTTCCCACTCTGTGACTGCTTTCCCCCCCCCCCGCACTTTGGAGCCCCTCTAACCTATCTTGGGCAGCAGAGCCCCGCTCCGCCCTCCTTCTCCCCAGGGCGACCGCGGCAGGAGAGGGCCGCATCCCGAGTTATGTCCGCTCCTCCAGGGACCGCCGCATCTCAGAAGATTGGAGATTCCAGAGTTTGGCACCGCAAATTCAGCCCTCTGGAAATCTATTAACAAAGCTTCTGCGTTGGTTGCAAATATCAAATTGGCTAATCAATCATTCCACCAGTCAATCAATCAACCAACCAATCAACCAGGTCAAATGGACTAACCAACCAATTAAGCATTTTATACAATCCATGGTGGACAATGGAGAAAGGAGGAGGATCACCCAGTCCCCCTCCCCTGTTTTTGGCACCGCAATTGGCATCTCGAATTGAACATTCTGGAACGCTCTTCACGACGTTTCCCCATTGGTTCCAAATTGACAGGGGGGAGAACAAAATATGCTAATATTTACATGCGTACTCACCTCATATTGGCTAATCCATTAACGAATCATCAAACATAATCCGGGCTCAACAGCGGAGGAAGTGAGAGTGTTGGCCATATTGGAGGCCGAGAGGCTCTCGTTCAGTCCGTAGACCTGCCCGTAATTCCCAAGATTCCCTGCAGACGTTGCCAGGAGCTCCAGGGACGGAATCCCATCGCCTAGTCCTTTCCCAGCTCTGCCCTCTGAGTGGAACCGGAGGCAATCCTGGTAGCCGGGACTTCATTTTGGCTGGTGTGTCCTCCGAGCCTCCCATTGAACTTCCCAGGCTGGGTCACATCCTCAGCGGCCCTTCTGGAGGCCACTGGTCAATGGGTCTCCTGTCAGGAAATGGCTCCTTAGTTCCAGATTGCTTCTCTCCTTGATCAGTTCCCACCCGTTGCGTCTTCTCCTGCCCTCAGGGCCTTTGGAGACTCATGTGGTTCTTTTGATGATGAGCGAGTTTCCCTACCTTTCGCCACGGAAAACTCCCCATCAATTCCTCGCCTCCCCATCCTCTTCCTCGCCGGCTCTGCTGCTGCTGCTTACGGGGAGCATCTGGCCAGCTGTGCTTAATGGCGGAGGAGAAGGGCGGAAGGAAGGGAGGGAGGCGCTTGCGAGGCCCTGCTGAGACGAAACTTCAAAAATACCAAAAATGGGGAAGAAACGAGGCCTGTGGCTGTAACGTGGGAGGAGAAATGAGTCATACATCACACAAAAACACAGGCTGCGTACCAGGCAGAAAAGGGCTCATTCCTAACTTTTAGCAATAGCAATAGCAATAGCAGTAGACTTATATACCGCTTCATAGGCCTTTCAGGCCTCTCTAAGCGGTTTACAGAGTCAGCATATTGCCCCCAACAATCTGGGTCCTCATTTTACCCACCTCGGAAGGATGGAAGGCTGAGTCAACCCTGAGCCGGTGAGATTTGAACCGCTGACCTGCTGATCTAGCAGTAGCCTGCAGTGCTGCATTTAACCACTGCGCCACCTTGGCTCTTTTAGTTTGCTTCAGTGGTAGGATTCTCATTTTTTATATGCAGGAGGCCCAGGTTTGATTCCCAACCAATGCATCCCACTTCCTTTGACCTCCTAGTCCAGGGGTGTCAAACTCGATTTCATTGGGGTGGAAATGACCAGCTCGAGGCCCCTCGTGTGAGTGTGTGTGGGGAGGCCCTGGTGGGGCTGAGGGGGGGAATCCAGATGAGATCAGGGAGAGGGACAAGCCCTTGTCCTCCAGAGGAGCCACTTCCCTGCTGGTTTCCTGGCTTCCTGCTTGGCCTTCTGGGGGAACCAGCAGGAGAGATTGCCTCTATCGATCCCAATGGTTGTTGTGGGGCGACGGGCAATAGGTGGTAAGTGTGGATGGGTTGCCAACATCCCGATTGCAATCCCTTGTGAGTGAGGGGGCCGCACAGCCATCACTCTGGGAGACCTGTTGTAAGTCTCTTGATCATTATGTGTCATCCATCCCCCAATACTGAAGGCGATTGAAACAGATCGATGTAAAGAGGAGACAGAATGAGATAAAGCGAAAGCACAGTTAGCGAGTCCCCGCCCCCCATGCCTTCCTCCTTAAACCCCCTGGGGGAATACAACTCTTCTCCCGAGCTCCCTTAGGAATTGGATCTCTAGGTCATCGGAAAATCCAAGGCGGAGAATGTAGGTAGGTTAGGAGGCTGCTTTCTTCTTTTCCCTCCCCACTGTCTGTGTGTATCTGTGTGTGTCTGCCTCTTCCTCTCTCTCCCCCCTCTCTCTCTTTGAGGAGCTGTGCTGTTAAGAGGTGCAAGGAGAGAAGCGGAAGCGGTACAGAATCTCCACTGCCACTACTACTGACCGGCAACAGCTACTCGCTCCTCCCACGACTCCACCTAGACTTCTGCTAGTCCTCCCACAACTGCGCTTAAGCTCCCCCTACACCGCCTCCACCTCGCCCTCACCCCGGATCTTTTTGGTGTGCGTGGTGGGGGACAAGGAAGTCAACGGGAGTCTTGGGGTGCCGAAGACTCTGTCTTTCTCTCTCTGTGTCTGTCTGTCTGTGAGGAGCTGTTAAGCAGTGCTTGGAGAAAAGCATAAGCGGTCCTGAATCTCCACTGCCTCTACTATTGACCGGCTACAGCTACTCACTCCTTACTCCTCCCACGATTCCGCCTCAGCTCCCGCTAATGCTCCCACAACTCCACCTCGGCTTATGCTACTCCTCCCACAACTCTGCCCCGCCACTTTTCACTTTTAAAATATTTTTCATTTTTATAAACAAACAAACAAACATAAACAAAACATAAAACATAAAACCATCTTCCAGTTACATACAGTGTGTCGGTTGGTTACAAACGTTTTGTGGATCCTCTCCATACTCCTCATTTACAATTTATATAAAATCTCATATAATCAATCTAGTATATATGTATACATGATTATCATAATAAATCATTTATTTGACTATATCTGTTATTACACGTTCTGCTGCGATCCCTTCCCGAAAAGAAGGCACGCATATAAGACGTCATTCCCCAAAAAGCCTGGCAGAGCAGACGCATTCTGCTGTGATCCATTCCCAAAAGAAGCCTCGCAGACCAGGCGCCTTCTGCTGTAATCCATAGCGCAAAAGAAGCCTGGCACGCGGGACGTGTTCTACTGTAATCCATTCCCAAAAGAAGCCTCGCAGACCAGGCGCCTTCTGCTGTAATCCATTGCCCAAAAGAAGCCTGGCACGCGAGACGCCTTCTGCTGTAATCCATTCCCAAAAGAAGCCTCGCAGACGTTCTGCTGTGATCCATTCCCAAAAGAAGTCTCACACAGGTTTCTTCTCTTCTGCGCTATTCGCAACCTGCATCGGCTTAAATAGGTGTCCGGAGGCTCCGCCCCGGGTGCGTTTCCGACGTTCCGCCTTCTTCTCAGGCCCAGAGTGGGGTTGGAGGAGGAGTAGCGGCAGCTTGCGAGGCGGAGTTGTGGGAGGAGTGAGTACCTGTAGCCGGGGACAGTAGTAGAGGCAGTCGGGATTCTGGACTGCTTCCGCTTCTCCACTGCCTCTACTGGTTACTCGCAGATGTTCCCGCTTCGCCGGCCCGGGAGAGCCTCAGCCGCCGCCGCTGCTGCGTCCTCCTCCGCTTCCTGATGCCCCCCGCGGCTGTGCTGGACCCTTCCCGCGGGCTGCTGCTGCTGGGCAGCCAGCTTTGCCCCGTGCCCGCTGCCGCTGTCAGCTGGAGGAGGAGGGCTACCTTTGGAGGCAAAGAATGAAGCATGTAGAACGCCCTTCTGTCACCGCGCTGTTGTCGCGGCGGTAGGGTCGTTTTTTTATTAGCGCTTCGGACGCCGCGGATTTGCCTCCGCACTTATGTCGGCGCGGATAAGGGCATCGCGGTTTTGTGGTGGAACCCATCTTTTCTATCCTGCTCTACGGAGTGGAGAGTTGGTCTCTTGACAGAAAGCCACTTGAAGAGACTAGAAGCATCTAAAATGTGGGTTTACAGGTGGATGTTACTATAAGTTGGGTTGGGAAAATCAGAAATGAGGAGGTGATAAGCCGCCTGGAAAAGCCAAGAGAAATAATGGAAACCAAAAATAGTGAAAGTTAGAATATTTTGGATATGTGATGCGACACCCGGAAAAATACGCCACTTCATCCTCCAGGGAAAGATTGAAGGTAAATGAGGTCGTGGCAGAAGAAGAACATCATGTCTTCAAAATCTAAGGGACTGGTTTGGACAAAACTCAGCAGAACTTTTTCCTGCGGCTGTTGATAAAAATAGGATCGCCAGTTTGATCACAAAAGTCAGATGACGGATAAGGCACAAGAAGAAAAAGATTGATGTCTCTTCTGGGGGAGGAGCGCCATCTAGCGGAGTTTTTTTAACAAAAGGCAACTTGAGTTTCTTAGGGTTTTTTTTTTCTAATTAGAGAAGCGAAACGTTTGCAAAAGGAAAAAAATAGAAAATTCAGTTGTCTTTGGGGGGGGGGGGGAGGACCGCACTTTTGGGACACTTTCTTTCTCCCCTAAGTAATGATTGATACAAAATCTACGCCCCGGTTTCCAAAATTGCATGGATAAGAACACACTAAACCTTCAGTTAGAGACTTTTTGGATTGCATCAATAATGATTTCAGGAAGTGGGGTGGGGTGTCTTCAATCCAACTGCCTCTGAAAAAAAGTTTTAAAGAGTGTTGGACATCAGAGCTCGGAGAAATAGGGCCACCCTCTGTGAGATTGGCACGTTGGAATGGAGGAGCCGCTTTAAATACCCCTTCCAAACAGTGAATATTTAAACACAGCAATGCAATGCCTGGGCACCTTAAGAGGGTTTTCTCTCCAGTGAGATTTGAATAGTTGGACGCGATTGTGAAATATGGAAGGTTTAACCAACTTCTTTTTGATGAATGTAAGTCTATTTGCAGAGCCTGAGAGATAAAGGATACAGAATCCAGCTGTGTTTTTCAACCTTGGCAACTTTAAGATGTCTGGACCCTGCTGCCCCTTTCCCGGCTCTTCCCTCTGGGTTTGGCTGAGTAGGAAGCCTTCGGCCAGGGCCACCGCCTGGGAACAGCTCTCGGCTCCGCACTCCCTCACCCAGCTGGCCATCTCCGGGGGCAGCAGGGGAAGCAGCTGCTCCAGCACCACCAGGTCCAGCATCTCACCTTTGCTGCTCCTTTCTGGCCGCAGCCACTGACGGCACAACCGGTGCAAGCGGCTGCAAAGCTCCCGGGGGGCCCCTCGGTCTCCTGGCCCCAGCGATCGAGACCGCGGAAGCGCCGGCGGTGGATCTCTGGACTGAGGGAGTCCTCGAGGAGGCATGTCGAGTGGCTCCTTTCCCCGGAGCCCCCTCCGTTCCCCTCATGAAGGACGGCAGGGACTCCGGCTGCTCCCGTGCCCGGAGACTTCTGGGTTTCCATCGGGTTTCCTGCTGGAGGGTAGACAAAACAAGCGCAAGACAATTGGAGTTGCCCGGCCCCCGCCGTCCCCTAATTCCAGGAGGGAGAGAAACAGGGCTCGTTTTAATTGGGGCTTCGGCTCCTGAGGAGAGCAACTGTCAATCGTTCCCGCCACAATTTCCCGCGCAATACAAACGATAGATACGGGCTTGCTAGAGCGGACCTTCTATTCCCGGCCAACCCGCAGTCCAGCGGCTGCGTGCTCTTCTCGCCAGGGCGGCGCGTGGATGAGGGGCGGCGACGGGGGAGGGGGAGAGTTGTCGCTGGAAAGCACGTGGCGAAAGTGGAGGCTGTAGGTAGGGGCCCGCGTGCAAAGGACATTGACGCTCTCGGAGTCGCCCCTCTAAATCAGGCGCTTCACTTGCCTAACTCCTGCAGCTTGCAGGGAACTCGGGGACACTGTTGGAAAAATAGGGACTGTGTCCAGCTGCTGAGGATGGGGCGCGGGGGAAGGGATGGTTAAGTATCGGAAGGTGTCTGGTAGGCACCTTTTGCAATTACCACATTTCCTGAAAAAGAAAGAATTTGGTGAGTGCGGCTCCCTTCCTCAGAAACATACAGAGGGATTGGAATCGGGAAGAGGGATTGAAGGCAGGGTGGATTTGGGGTTGTGCAAAGGAGAGGATCTAGACAGCATACCAAAAAGCAGAGACATCACCCTGCCAAAAAAAAGTGCATATAGTCAAGGCTATGGTTTTCCCAGTTGCAAGGTATGGCTGTGAAAGTTGGACTATAAGAAAGGCTGAGCGCCAAAGAATTGAGGCCTTTGAACTATGGTGCTGGAGAAGACTCCTGCGAGTTCATTGGACTGCAAGGCAATCAAACTGGTCAGTCCTAGAGATCAATCCTGACAGCTTTTTAGAAGGCCAGATCCTGAAGAGGAAGCTGAAATACTTTGGCCACCTAATGAGAAGGAAGGACTCACTGGAGAAGAGCCTGATGCTGGGAACGATTGAGGGCAAAAGAAGAAGGGGATGACAGAGAATGAGGTGGCTAGATGGAGTCACTGAAGCAGTCTGCATGGAGGCCTGGAGGAATGTTGCCCATGGAGTCGCAATGGATCAGACACAACTTCAAGACTAACAACAACAAAGGAGGGGAAGACTTGAACATAAGAGACAGAGTGTCTTAGAGAAAATGTTACCTAAGTGGTCATGTAAGTGTCTCCAATGCAGTATTCAAGCAATTTCCATATATTTTATGCAGGAATTATACTTTTCTCCTTTAACTTTTGAGTTTATAGTTTAGAAATATGTATCATTTTTAACACTCAAAGCTCTTCAAAAATCAGATCGTTGTTTTTATATAAACACACATTTGTGTTTTTCTTATATCTGGTTTTAACAGATTGTATGGTTTTTCACTGTACTCATTTGCTTGAGAAAGATGGCTACAAACACAAAATAATACATAAATTATAAGTAATGCAGGTACCTCACTATTTCACCAGTTCCTGGGGATCCTCAGTCCAGGAACCATCTCAGATAAGACCTATCTTTTAGGTCCTGCCAGATATAATTTTTAAAGAAATAGGACACTCAAGTCTTCTGCTGGACTTTATGAAGCAGGCAGACGAACTTTATGAAGTGAGCAGACGTAAACAAAAACAAGGGGTCCTCTAAAATAACCTGGCCCCATGCTATGAGGGGCTTTAAAGATCAAAACGAAAGCCTTGAATCGGACCCAGAAGGAAACTGGCAACCCATTCAGCTGTCACTGTATAGTGTATGTTATTTGAGGGGTAAATGCGACTCAGTGGTGGGATTCAAAAAAAATTACTATCAGTTCTGTAGCCATGGCCTGGTGGGCGTGGCAGGGGAAGGATACTGCAAAATCCCCATTTCCTGCCAATCAGCTGGGACTTGGGAGGCAGAGAATAGATGGGGGCAGGGCCAGTCAGAAGTTGTATTTACCGGTTCTTTATCCAAAATTTCCATTACCGGTTCTCCAGAACTGGTCAGAACCTGCTGAATACCACCTCTGATGAGACTGCTCACAATGTCACCTTTTGTCTCAACAGAAATTTCATGCTCTTAAAGGGGAGCCCTAGAAAAATGCTCTTAAAGGGGAGCCCTATTTATTTAGTTAGTTATAAAATTTATTGGCTGCCCATCTTCAACGTAAGATGTAGAATGCATTCCAGTAGTCCAATCAGAAAGTAAGGGCATGTGTGACCATGAGCAGGAACAATTGGTGCACAACATGAAGCTGTGCAAAGATCCACAACCTCTACCCATTCTTTGAGCAGAAGTCATGAGTCTAGGATTGCCAGGTTGGACACCAAGACTGAGTAAATGTGCCTTCCCTTTCAAAGGAAAGAGTATCTGTACAGTTTCTCACCTCTGTCAGTTGTTTGGTTGCAAATAAAATACTGTTTATAGTTCTTTCCAGAGTTTACATAATCTTTACATAGTCGCTGTCTGTATAAAACTTTCATGAGAATTGGCACAAATCCTCAGAGTGAAACACTTTATAAATTCTGTTCTCACTAGGACACTTGCATTAGAATTCCTGGTGGTCTACTATCCCGTTTCTAACCATTTCACACCTTGCTTATCTAGATAAGGTTGGCCAGGTGCCAGAAAGTACCCAATCCCATTTTAGTTTCACCTGATGTTATAAGGACCCATTTGGTGGGCCAAAAGAAGAAGAGAAGAAGAACAGGCATAGTTCATTTGAATGTGCTTAGTTGAGCAAGTTCATTGGTGCCATTCTTCTGAGAGTATTTGCCCACTACCAATAAAGTATCTTTCAAATTAAGATATGTTGCATTGTTGTTTTACACACAATGCTATTGCACATTTAATAGACCTACAGTACACTGTCACTTTTATATATACTAAAAAACCGAAAAATTTATGACTGCAAGAGTGCTTCAATTCTACCTCTTCATCTCTGCCCTTTTGGGTAACCTGCTCAGCGGCAGTTCTTGGTGGTGGTGGCAGCAACGCTGGGGCTGAATTAGAGGCCTGGCCCTTAGGCAGTCTGAACTGGCTGCCTCCAGGCCTCTACTTCAGTGCTAGTGGAGTCAGCACCGCTACTAAGGAATCCAGTCAGGTACCTGAATGCCACGGCACAAAGCCCCAGTTACCTCCTGCTCCACAAGTTCTGCTATGTCCAACTGACCTTTACCATGTTCCTCCTACTCTTGATCAGGCAGGTCCAGCTTTCTAGGAGGCAGCTCAGTGGTGGGTTTCAATTTTTTTTAGAACATCTTCTGTAGAGGTGGCCTGCTTTGTGGGAGTGGCTTGCTGGCCATATGACTGAATGGGAGTGGCTTGCCAGCCATGTGACTGGGTGGGAGTGGCCTGCCAGCCATGTGACCGAGTGTGAATGGCTTGGCAGTCATGTGACTGGGTGTGCGTGGCCAACTTGTAAAATGTGGTGAAATTCACTTAACAACGCTCTTGCTTAGCAACCCAAATGTTGGCTCAGAAACTGGCATTTGAAGCACGCAAGTCTTACAGCTGTCAAGTTACAAGACCCTTGCACCCCTAACCCTTTAGAAAAAAAATCCCAGGGGTGTTCAAACTTGACAGCTTTAAGACTTGTGGACTTCAACTTCCAGAATTCCTCCTCTGGCTTTTCATCTTGATGATGTGTGTGGACGGGCGGGGGAAGGGAGCTGGAACCAGTTCTAAATGGCACTGTAGATTTGTGGAACCTCTTCCACAGAAGAGGTTAGAACTGGCAGGAACCCACCCCTGAGGCAGCTGCTGGTTGTGTCAGACTCTTCCAAATGCTGCTCACAGCCTTCTCCAAATTGCACCAGCCACTCTCCAAGAAATACACCCCATTCCCGTGTGGAAAGCCTTTGGAAAGATTCCGAGGCCTTTCAAGGCATCGCAAAACTGGGTGCGCTTGTTATTCTCCAAATGGTGCTGTAAAAGGAAGTGTGATGGGAAACGGAAGGCACGTGTATCTCGTGATAAAAGGATATGGTTTTGCCCAGTGGGAAAGAGTTGTCTCAGAGTGCTGAAGCTGAGGGAACCCCCAATGCCTTCTCAATGGGTGAAAGTGCTTCCAGCATCACCCCTTTGCAAAGAATCCTGGGCAGGGGTTTTGCTGGCTTGGCAGTGGGGGGAAAAATCTAAAAGGCAGATTTCAGCTTCTTTTTTTTTGCAGCGCAAAGCCAGCCCTACACATCCAGGAACATGATGCAAAGGGGCATTTGGTACACTCTAGCCCAGCGTTTCTCAACTTTGGCAACTTTTAAGAGGTGTGGACTTCAACTCCAAGGATTCCCTAGCCAGCACGGCAGTTGAAGTCCAACACCTCTGAAATTTGCCAAGGTTAAGAAACACTGCTCTAGCTCGTTTAAGTGGGAAACCAGTCTCGTCTAGCCCAGGAGCGTGACACAAAGGGGTATTTCAGCATACTTTAGTTTACCCTGTTAAAAGCTTTTATTTCCACACACAAAGCCAGCCCCTATAGTTCCCATTTGGCAAGGTAGGCACATTTCAACAGAATCAGGAGCAACAATATGACAGCAGATGGGGCAACAGAACACAGGGTGGCGTGGATCTTGGAGTGCTGGTTAGCTAAGGCAATCTGGAGTGGAGCAGCTGTATGGTAAAGATACTGGGCCAGAAATCAGGAGTTCTAGTCCTGTCTTAAGCATAGTGGCCTTCAGCCAGTCATACCCTCAGTTCTAGGAAACAGACAATGGCAAACCACTTCCGAAATCTTGCAAAGAAAACTGCAGGGTACAATCCAGGCCGTCATATGGACTCCACAGTGACTTGAAGATAAAGACAGAAAGTCAGAAAAGTTCAAACATTGCTTTGGTGTTCTCTGAATTTAGGGGAATTAGCGCCCAAACACATGTCTTTTCTGCAGCCATTTTAACAGCTGTTTCACCTTGCATTCCAGGAAGGCAGCACAAAAGTTGCTGCACAGGCATTCCTCGACTTCCAACAGTTCATTTAGTGACCACTCGAACTTACAATAGCACTGGAAAAAATGGCTTATGACTGTTTTTCACACTTATGACCATTGCAGCATCCTCATGGTCACGTGATCAAAAATTCAAAGGCTTGGCAATTGGTTTATATTTATGATGGTTGCAGTGTCCCGGGGTCATGTGATCACCTTTTGTGACCGAACGAGCAAAGATTTGCTTAACAGTCACGCTACTAACAACTGCAAGGATTCGCTTAACTGTGGCAAGAAAAGGTTGTGAAATGGGGCAAACTCATTTATCAATGGTCTCGCTTAGCAACATAAATGTGGCACTTAATTGTGGTCATAAATCGAGAACTAGCTCTATCCGGTCTGTGTGAAATTTGAATTAATTTAATGGGGCCCCTCAGAGGCAACTTAGGCAGAATCCAGGGATTACATAGAGGAAGCCTTTCAGGATCAGCTTAAGATCGGAGAACCCCCTAAAAATGGTGCTTATGACAGACTTGAGCCACCATTATCCCTAGAGATTTTCACCATCCCCCTCTTCCTCTTCCGATCTGAATTCCTAACCCAATTTAATCCTGCTTTTATTATTTTTATAAACAACCTCAACATAAGAAACATATCTAATACTCTTTCCTCCTTCTATTTTCCCCACAACAACCACCCCATGAAGGTGAATTGTGTTGACAGAGAGTGATTGGTCCAAAATCACCCAATCGAGTTTCATTGCTAAGTTGAGACCAGAATTCACAGTCCTACACATTGTTAGTCGAGTGCCTTAATCACTAGACCAAACTGGTCCTCTAGAGCTCTTTTTCCCCCTACTGTCAACAGCCCAGGTGAGATGCATTTAAGAAATCAGGGAACAAATTCATTTATACAATTCAGAAAACTGTAAAATCAGTGGGAATATGAGGGGTTTGGCCGATGCAGGTTAGGTTTACAAAAAAACATGCAGTTTGGAGTTACGTAGGTCTTTACATATATACCTAACACAGCAGCCCTAGGCAGACACTCTCTGAAGAAATCCCTAAAGACTTACAAGAACTTCATTCCTTGAAGATGTAAAACAAAATTTAAAAATTTCCTCCTCCAATCACTTCTCCTTTCTTTAGCCATGCAGTGTGACTTTTCTTCTTGTTCCACCCTCTCACTGATGCCACATCACATCCAGCCTGACTCCTCTGATTTCCCCCCCCCTTTTCTTTCTCTTTTTCTCTCTCCCTATCTTACCATAAGGTAACTCTGGGTGGCTTACAGACACAAGAATACATCTACATTAAATCCTGAATAAATTAAAACCAAAGATTAAAGTCAGGGACATGTTGGGGGGAGGCAAAATGGGGGTCTGTTGTTAATTAATCAATTTCCCCCATTAGGGCCCCAGGGCAACTGACAGAGCCACCTCTTTACGGCTCTTATGAAAGGAGGATTGGGGCTAACCTCAAGGTGAGGGGGCAGGTTTGGGGGGGCAAGATGTTCGAGAGAGCAGAGTAGGCCCTCCTCCTGGACCCTGCCAGTCGGAATAATCAGGCTGACGGGACTCGCAGCATGCCTCCTCTGCTGGCCCGAGTGGGACAGGTCAATCCCAATGGGATGAGACGGTACCTCAAGGTTACCTGGACCTACACCATGAAGGGCTTTAAAGATGACCGCCAATGCTTTAAATTACACCTGGGAGCAGGTTGGCAACCAATGTAGCTTGCAGAATAATAGTGTTACAGAGGCCATTATGGGGGCTCCCAAAAATGCTCATGCCATTGCACTCTGCACCAGCTGTAGCCTCCGAATGCTCTTCGAGGGTACCCTACGTAGAGTGTATTACAATAGTCCAACCGTGAGATGACTAGGGACTGAACCACTGAGTAATCACAGGCCCAGCACTAAAACGATACCAAGGTATGCAACTTTCAAAGGTATTCAACATACATCCCCCATATCTGAGAATATAGGCAGGAAGTGTAAGATGAGTGAGACAATAGTGCATTTTCACTAACTCGCTCATTCTCTTTTACGTCTCTATGGTGACTCTCCTGAATGGGTCATCCTATGTAAAATTAGCCTATTGATCCATCTTCAGTTCTTTCTACATTTGAGTGCTTATCCCTTTGCTTGCATGTGGCTGCTTGGATGGTAAATAAGAGTCAGGCTCAAGAAAAAGATCTTTGCATATTCTGTGCATTAATAAGCTGCCTGCCATGTCTGGATCTTTGGATGATCAATACATTGGCTGTTACAAATAAAGCTCAGTCTATTGATTTGTACAGTTTTTCCTGTGTGCATCCTTTTATGAGAAGTGAGCACCTAGAGTCAGTCAAGCTTGATCCACTTTTCATGCATTTCCAATTTTCCTGTCTGCATACAATCTGGCAACTAAAGGTGCTGTAGTCGTTAAGATTTCTTCACTCTCAAGGCATCTATACGTTCCCTCCTGCATGGACCCTTTGGTGACGAGTAGCGCTTGTCTTGTCATAAAAGCTTTTTCCACATTCCATGCATTTGTAAGGTCTCTCCCCCGTGTGCATCCTTTCATGAGAAATGAGATAGCCTTTGCGAGTAAAGCCCTTTCCACATTCCGTGCATTTATATGGTCTCTCCCCTCTGTGGATTCTTTCATGACAACTAAGTTGTCCTTTCTGGATAAACCTCTTTCCACACTCCATGCATTGGTATGGCCTCTCCCCTGTGTGGATCCTTTCATGAGAACTAAGGGGTCCTTTCTGTGTAAAGCTCTTTCCACATTCCAGGCATTTATATGGTCTTTCCCCTGTGTGGATCCTTTGGTGGCGAGTAACTTCTTTCTTCTCACAAAAGCTCTTTCCACACTCTGTGCATTTATATGGCCTCTCCCCTGTGTGGATCTTGTTGTGAGACTTAAGATGCCCTTTCTGAATAAAACTTTTTCCACATTCCATGCATTTATGTGGTCTCTCCCCAGTGTGGATCCTTTGGTGGAGAATAAGTTTACTCTTGCTAATGAATCTCTTTCCACATTCCATGCATAGTTTCATCTCTCTGCTCCGACTGGAATCCCTTCCAGATTTTACAAAGGTATGTGGTTTGCTTTTGCTGTATAGTTCCTTTAGTAAAGTAAGAGAGAAAGAATGACTGACATATTTTTCATACATTTCATACATTTTCCCCGCAGTCTGGTTTTTGCCACATTCATGTAAATCAAATTGATTTTTCTCTTTTATCCCATATTTCCCCTTTTTCTTTCCTTCCAGGTCTTGCTGGGACAGGAAGCTAGGGATGCCAACAGGAACAGAAATGGATGACTTCTTCCCTCCATTCTCTGAGTGGTTTCTCTCTTGATTTCTTGTGTCCTCTTCATGGCCAAATAACACTTCTTTAACTTCACGCTTCTCTGTTTTTAATCTTGCTTGCTTGCTATTCTCATTTTCTAGCCCATCATCTCCTTGGGAAAAAGAAAATAAATATGTCTGTTACCATTAGAATGGTGAAAGAAACATGTGTTCTAGGTTTGGTACCAACTATGTGTCTAGCTAGGATGAGGGTCGGCAACTTGCGGCTTCAGAGTCGCAGGTGGCTCTTTGGGCCCTCTCCTGCGGCTCCCTGTCAGATGATCCCACCACTGGGTGGCCCATCTCCTCCCCCTCACTCCTCACCTGCCTTGAGAAGGGTGACTGTGGCGGGTGGAGACTTGCTCCATATTCCAGAGCGGGAGCGAAGTGCCCTTCTAGTTGCCTCTTTTTCCAGCCCTTGTTGGTGCTGTGTGTACCTCGCCGCTGGGGAAGAAGTGCAACTTTTCTCTGCACCGAGACCCTGGCTAGCTGCCCGGCTGCCGCCAATGCTCCGCATCTTAATGGGCTCCAGGAGGAGGAGGAAGGGATGCCGTCTCCCCCATTGTGTAGCGTGCTAGGTTTAAGTGCAAGAGCAGAAAGCATCCATAGAGGTGGCGAGAGGAATATGGGGAGACGCACGACTTTCTCCACCCCGAGACACAGGCTGAGGCACATCTCCCCATATTCCTCTTGCCGCTTCTGTGGCTGCTTGCTGCTCTTGCACTTAAACTTACGGTGCTGCACAATGGGGGAGATGGCGTACCTCTTCCTCCTCCTGGAGCCCATTATGACACAGAGCATTGGTTGCAGACGGGCGGCCCAGCCAGGGCCCCGCCGTGTCTCCCAACAAGGGCCGGAAAAAGAGGCAAGTAGAGGGCCACTTCGCTTCCGCTCTGGAATACGGAGCGAGTCTCCATCTGCTGCCGCTGCCCTTCTCTTCTCAGGGCATGCAAGGATGTGGGGGGGGGGCGGCATCCAGCGGACAGGGAGTCAGAGCAGGGGGACAAAAGAGCTTCATTTATTTGGGAATCTGAAATGACTCTTGATTTAAATCATATGGTAAAAAGCACCTAGAGAAGAAAGAACATCATCAGCAAAAAACAAAACAAAACAAAAAAACAACAACCAACCCTCACCTGTTTTTGGAGAGAGAGACAGAGACAGAGACAGAGACAGAGAGAGAGAGACAGAGAGAGAGAGAGAGAGAGAGAGAGAGAGAGAGAGGGAGAGAGAGAGAGAGGGAGAGATGAGAGATTCAGCTCTGTCTGCTCTCCTCGAGGCAATCTCATGGTGCTGTGCTGTAACAGCCTGAGAGCCGGTTTATTTTGGTATCTTTCCAGAGAGAAGAAAGAATGTGGCTGAATTTCCTTGCAGTTATTCCATGGGGGTGGGGGTGGGGAGTGGGGGAGATGGAGGGAGGGAGGCAGAGAGAGAATAAGAATCTATTCCCCCTAAAATCCTTGATCTGTCTTATTTAATCTACTGAGCTACAGAACAAAAGGAAGCACAAGAGGAAAACGCACAAGACGACAAAAAAACCTGGCAGGGATTTATAAAATCTGTAACACAGCAATCCATGTCTTGCTATTTATTCTTCATTTGGCATTTTACATTAGAATAGTTTCTCTCAAACTCCATGATGCTCTCTGTAAAGGATAAAATACAGGTTCTATGATTTTTAATGTATGACTGGAGATGATAGTTACTACATGAGGAATGAGTGACTTTGAGATGAGAGAAAGAGGGTAATAGAGGGAGAGGGGGAGAGAGAGAAAGAAAGAGATGAGAGAAAGAAAGAGATGAGAGAGGGGGGGAGAGAGAGAGGGAGAAAGAGAGATGGGAGAGAGGGAGATAGAGAGAGGGAGAAAGAGAGAGATACCTTTTTCCTATAAAAAAGAAAACACAGAGAGCTACAAAACCTGAGTAAGTGTGGCTGGGGAGATCATTTGACTTGGTGGGAGTGAGTGACATCGAGTTGGCCACACCCACCCAGGTTTTGTGGCTCCCAGTGTTTTGTTTTCTGTGGGAAACGGGTCCAAATGACTCTTTGAGTGTTTAAGGTTGCAGAGCCCCGAGCTAGGATGTGAAGGCTGCAAATTGTTCTCTAGGATATCCTGATGGTATACAAAGAATTTTTCAGACAAGAAATATATTAAGGCTTTGGTGTTGATTGGTCAATCTGTTCAGCCAGCCGCTGCCATGGAACATCTAGGACATTTTCAGAGCCTTTGATGAGTATTTCTGAAAAGGCGTTAAGGAGGGATTATGACCTTAACCATCTGAGTGTAAATAGCTAGTCATCCTCCACTGAAAAAAACCTCTCCCAATGAAGAGCAAAGCATGGCCTTACCCAGAGCAGCCATATTCTTCGAAATTTCCCACATTACTTCTTTGCACAAGGTCTTCTGACCAGAATCCAGCAGCTCCCACTCCTCCAGCGTGAAGTCTACAGTCACCTCCTCAAATGGACCAGATCTCTGATAGAGAAAGAAAATGTTCTTCGGCAGACATTACCAAGAGAAAGACTTGTAAGTTTTCTCTCTAACCGCACAAAATGGGAACAAACGTTCACAAGGAACCTCTAACCTTTTCGGTAGATTTGATGATTCGGTTCTACCGAATAGGTGTGAACTGGTAGGAACTCACCTCTGCAAGGAACTAAACAGACACTTTCTTTCTGGAAACAGATTTATGCTTACATCTCCATGTAGTCTTTGGGGCTGGGAAACCATAGTTCCGCAAATCATGGCTTAAGTGCATTCAGGCTGTAGAATGGCAACACAGCCACATTGCATAGCTTCCCACTGGGCCAGAATAACTCACCAAGGAGGTTTCGGGGAGCAGAGTCCCCTAGGATAGCAAACCCCTAAGTAAACATGACACATCCACTAGAAATTTTTCTTAATCTATTTTAAAATGTTGGCAATGATCCTAGAAATCCCAAATCACTTAGCTTAAAGTCTTACTGTTGCAGCTATTTAGCATTCACTTAGGGCTTTATCCTCATGGGATTCATTCTTAAACCCTTTGGCATCTTATTCCTATTGTTTAAATTCATGGGCTTCATTTCTAACCAGTTTTTAGCACTCCTCTGAAAAATAGTAAGTATTAAACTCCTTCCACCAAACACATTTTCTAATAATTTCTAATTGTCTAATACAATGAAGCCTACACACTTTCTCTTGTTTGCAACTCAAAAACAATCTTGAATGCTGAGTGTGATTCAGCAGGACATTCTGGGAGAACATTGAGTTGAAATGGTCACAGATTCAGCATTTGATGGTAAAAGCAGCTCATGAACCGATGGAGTTTGTATTCCACTGCTCTCAGAAGAAACCTGCATTTACCTGGCAAGGAGGCCCCAGTTGGATCTTCCTGAAATGCAGCTCCTGAGAAGGGCTGGACGGATCTCCTCTTTCGTGAAGCTCTGTGGAGATGACCCTCATGAACGGCTCCTGCACCTGATAGAAGAGTCTGGTTTATGATCCACTTTCAGAAAACCAGAACCATATTAGTTTGCTTGCCTTACTTTTTGCCTCTGTACCTGAATTTCCTCACCCTAATTTAAAGAAGGAGAATTCAGGGACTCTGCTCTGTATGTGGCTGCTATTTCTGGGTAAATGCTGGTCATTTTAGATAGGTATTTGTTCTGACCCCCCTCGTCCTACACCAAAGCACAAAGATACTGCAAGGATTTATTGACACACAGACAGGACCTTGGCAGCAAGCCAGCACAGTCCAGGCCTTGGCAGCAATCGCACAGGCAATATGGTGGCAGCAATCCAGCACAGACTAACCTTGGCAGCAATCCAGCCTGCCAAGCTAGCCACGGAAAGTTCCCCAACTTTAGTGAATACGTTGACTCCTGCAAAAGGGCGTGTGCACAATCATTCCCTTTATAGTCTTGAGAGGAGCCTAATTACCACCAGCTGAGTGCAATTATCTCCTGTAACTGCGTAACTGTTCCTTACGCCTATTAGCTCTCCGGTGTCCTGCATCCAAGAACAACTCCTTGTCTCCCCACTGGTCCAAGGCTCAGGCGCCTCCTGGTGGCCAACCAGCCTCTCTGCGCCTTGCTCGGAGTCAGAACCCTGTCCAGGGTCCTCCACATCCTCCAGAGCCGACTCATAGGGCCCCTCGCTGTCGGAGTCTGGTGGCAGCTCCAACGGCTCCTGCTGGGCCACAACAGGTATTGGTCTTAATAATAGATATTAGATAGATATTGGTGATGGTCTGCCACCCATTTCCACAATACCCATCTCAGACACCACCAACAGCTAAGCCTCCTACAACCTACCCTATCCCATTGGGCCCACCACCTCTGGTGATTACAGAGAATGAGGTGCAAAGCCTATTTCACAGACAGAAGCAGGAAAAGCACCAGGTACAGACAAGATAACTCCTTCTTGCTTAAAAACGTGTGCTGATCAATTAGCCCCCATCTTCACCTGCATCTTAAATAAATCACTAGAGATGTGCTTTGTTCCTTCTTGCTTCAAATGCTCTACTATCATCCCAGTACCAAAGAAACCCTCCATCAAGGAACTGAATGACTTCAGACTGGTTGCTGTAACATCTGTAGTTATGAAGACCTTTGAAAGACTAGACCTGAAAACCACCACAGATCCACTGTTAAGACTTCTTATAATTTGCCTACCAAGCAAATAGATCGACAGATGATGGTGTTAATATGACTCTGCACTAAATCCTAGAACACCTTGAATCTCCAAAGACACATGCAAGGGTCCTCTTTGTAGACTTCAGCTCAGCATTCAATGCCATCATTCTAGATATTCTTCTAAGTAAACTAAATCAGCTAACGGTACCTGACCACACTTGTAAATGGATCATAAGCTTCCTAATAGACAGGAAGCAGCAGGTGAAGCTATGCAATATCAGATCAGACACCTGTACAATTAACACAGGAGCCCTCACAGGGCTTTGTGCTATCTCCACTTCTCTTCTCTATACTTCTCTGTACAACAATGACAGCATCTCAAAAGATCCCTCTGTTAAAATACTGAAGTTTGCAGATGATACAACAGTAATCAGTCTCATTCAAGACAACAATGAATCTTTATACAGACAGGAGATTGAACAACTAGCCTTGTGGTGCAGCCAGAACAATCTTGAACTAAATACACTCAAAACCGTAGAAATGGTGGTGGATTTTAGGAGAAACCCACCCATACTACCGCCTCTTACAATACTAGACAACACAGTATCAACAGTAGACACCTTCAAGTTTCTAGGTTCTATCATATCTCAAGACTTAAAATGGACACCTAAGATCAAAAACGTCATAGCCTGTAGGAGGCTTTCAGAGAGCTGGGGAAGGCAGAAATGAGTGAAAAACAGGCTGGTTTTTGCTCAATTTTGCCCCCCCCCCAACCATTAGGAGTACTCTATAAGCCTCCTAAAGGCTATGCATGCAATTTCTTTGACAAAAAACAGGCCTGTTTTCACAAAAAATGGACCATTTTTTGCTTGTTTTTTTTGGGGGGGGGCATCACCCAGGAGCACTCTGTAAGCCTCCTAAAGGCTATTCATGCCTTTGGGGGGGGGAACGAAAAACAGACTGTTTTGGGGAGTCTTGCAGAGTACAAAACTTTATTTTTTAAATTTGCCTCTTCAAAACCTTAGTGTGTCTTACTCCAATGCGTCATACTCCGAAAAATATGGTAATTCCCACAACATTGTCAATAATTTACTAAGAACTTATCACTATTATTCTTCTCTTACTTCCTAGTATCTATCTATCCACACTTATGACTATAATCATGTTGCTTGTATCTTTCAATTTATAATGTTTTTATTTGGTTTCTAGTACAATTTGATAGCTTATTAGTAACCTTGACTATCAGTAGGTATTGTACCTTTTTTATTCTTGATTAATGTATTTTATTCTGTTATGCACACTGAGAGGATATACACCAAAGTCAAATTCCTTGTGTGCAGGGATGGTTTGCTGCCGGTTTTACTACTAGTTCGCAACCCGCGTGCGTGCACTGTTCAATGTAAATTGTTTTGGGCGCATGAGCAGAAAAATGTACAGTGAACTGCGCACGGGCAGTCACTAAAACCCAAAATGGTGGCAGCCCAGCAGCAGTGAGGGAACCAGTTCAGGAGGGTGGCAGGCCTGGGTCGCTGGCGGTTCTGCAACCTAGGCCTGATTGCCACAACCGGTTCGCTGAACCGGGGCAACCCACCTCTGCTCGTGTGTCCAATCACATTTGGCCAATAAAGAATTCTATTCTATTCTATTCTATTCTATTCTATTCTATTCTAAGGAGCCATGTTGTAGTAACTAATGGAACTGCTATGAAAATCCCAAGCACTGCCTAATGAAGAACTGTTGAGGGAGACACTACTTTTTCATTAACTTCAAAAAACAATATTCTGTGAAATGACTAAAAAAAACCCAACAGGTTACAACCTAACATTTTAGGTAATAATGTTGGAAATATGAGTGATTGAGAATTAATCATTAATCAACTGAACTGAAAAAGTGCCCCAATTAATTCCTGCACCAGAGGGGGGAAAAATAGATGTTAAAGAAGAAACAGTGACCACTTCCTCAAATTCAGGACCCTCTTATATCCCTCAGGAGTGGAGGTGGTTGAAACAGGGTTGAATTCTCTTTTCTCTCAGAATGAACTCCAAGAGGAAACAAGCATTTTAAGAAACAAAAGGATTCAAAGAAGAAATTAGTTCTCCAAATACTAGTAATCAGAAGGCTAATTCTACTGACTGCAAACAGTTCTGCAGTTTGATCCTGACCAGCTCAAGGTTGACAGCCTTCAAGCTGCCATTAGCAGTTCATTACAGACATCGAAAGATCCCTGATTCCCCCCCCCCCCACTAACCAGGAGTTCCCAGGATGAGACATATAAACACACACACCCCTTCCTCACCTGCTGCCCCTTTCCCGGCTCTTCCCTCTGGGCTTGGCTGAGTAGGAAGCCTTCGGCCAGGGCCACCGCCTGGGAACAGCTCTCGGCTCCGCACTCCCTCACCCAGCTGGCCATCTCCGGGGGCAGCACGGCCAGCAGCTGCTCCAGCACCACCAGGTCCAGCATCTCGCCTTTGCTGCTCCTTTCCGGCCGCAGCCACTGACGGCACAGCCCGTGCAGGCGGCTGCAAAGCTCCCGGGGCCCCTCGGCCTCCTGGCCCCAGCGATCGAGACCGCGGAAGCGCCGGCGGTGGATCTCTGGGCTGAGGGAGTCCTCCATCCCTGGAGATCTCTGTGCCTGAATGGGTTTTCTGCTCTAGGGGAGCCAAGTGAAGCCCGAGGCAGTCCGAGGTGGCCTAGAGAGCCGCTCCGCCCCGACTTCCCGGTTTCCAGGAGGGGAGAAATGGGGCTCGGCTGCTTCAGACCTTCTGCGCCTGGCAAGAGCAGCTGCAAATCGCTCCGCCCCGCTTTCCCTCGAACACCTGGATGGGAGAATCTCGATCAACGAGTGCTCCTTCCTAGAGGGGGAAAACGATACAGGCGACCCTCTTTCTCTACCGCTGGCTAGAGAGCTCTTCCCTGGGAAACCCCCGCATTCTTCTCCGCTCGGCGAGTACCGACGACGGTCTTATGCGCATGCTCCTTCCCTGTCCAATGACGTTAGAGAGCTGTCCAGACTCCAGGGCTGTGCTAGCATTTGGAAGCGGGGGGGGGGGGTAGGTGTGATGGGTAGAGAGGGTTGATGTTTCCTTCTGGGCACCTGCGATTTCTCTTGCTCTTTCCCCGAATCTTCTTGGAGATGCGGATGCGTTCCTGGGACACATGGAAGAAGTTCGGGGGGGGGGGGGGAGAATTGATGGAGGGCACTGGAAATGACAAAAATGGCAAGAAGAGTCCTAAGACAGACGTCCCCTCAAGACAATGCATCCATTTATTATTGAGTCATCATCTTCACCACAATTCTTATTGTGGCCAGAGAAAGTTGTGCCTCCACCTAGGATGTGAGGCCAGTTTAAGGGCCTCTCTTTTCCCTTAATCGGTGGGTGGCCACTTCTCTATGGGGGTATCTTCTTTAGAGTGTTGAGTCTGCCCTTTTTTTAAAAAAAAATCAATAGAAGACTTAAACCACCAATCCCCAACCTTTGCAGTTTGGCATGTGGGTCTGTATCCAGCTCTACTCATGGCAAAAGAGAAGAGGAGCCTTTGGAAGTCTTGGCCCCCTTCAGGCTTCTCCACGCCCGAAAGCTCTTGCAAAGGTGCGAGATCGCTCCACTGAAGCAATTTCGTCAGTTTGCAAAAGGTTCGAGCACAGAGAAGAGAAGCCTTTGGGGGCACAGTTTCAGGCTCTTTCAAAATCAACAAGGGTGCCCAACGCTCCAAATGTGGATTGGATGTCCTGCACAAGCAGCCTCAGTGAATCAGCAAAGCTGAGCAGGACTTGCTTGTACCCTCAGCCCCTCTCTCTCACGGCTCCAGTTTTGGGGCATCGGGGAACAGGGGACTTGGTGTGGCCTGGGAACAGCTCTTAGTTTACTTTATTGTCATTGCACATTATACAACAATAAAGTTCTTCCAAAGATGGCAGAAGGCAACCAATGATTCTCTGGGCAACCGTCTGGAGTACTGTCCTAGCTGCCACTGTGCAATTGGCAAACCATACACAGGTGCAGTAAGTTAAAATACTCTCTATGGTGCAGGGTAAAAGGTGAGTCACCAGCAGTTTTTCATTCAGTTGCTGTTTCCTGAGAAGTCTCAGGTAGTATATTCTCTGCTGGGCTCCTTTGACCAGTGCTGCCATCCGAGTGCCCCAGGTCAGGTCCTCTGTTATGATAACACCCAGAAACTTAAAACTGGCCACTTGCTCCACTCGATCTCCATTGATAAGCAAGGGTTGGATGTCTCATCTATTCCTTTTACAGACCACTATAAGCTCCTTGGTCTTATAGGTGTTAAGGACCAAGTTATTGTCACTACACCACAAAAGCAACCAGTCCACCTCATGTCGATAGGCAGACTCATCCAACCCACCCCCAGAGATGAGTCCGACTACTATTGTATCATCTGCAAATTTAGTATTACTAGTGTGAGTGGGAATGCAGTCATGCACATGATGGCGAACCATCTTCACCTTGGTTGCCAAAAGTACACATGTGCGCACGCTTGCATGCCCACCCCATAATTTAATGCCCCTGCGCAGTGCTCCTGTGGCACATGTGCCATAGATTCGCCATCATGTGTATAGAGTAAGGGACTCAACACGCAACCCTATGGTGTACAAGTGTTAAGAATAAAGTTTGAAGAGATACGATTACCTAATCTGACCCTCTTAGAGTGGCCAGACAGGAAATCCATAATCCAAAGGCAGATTGAATAATGGCTCCGCACTCCCTCACCCAGCCTTCCATCTCCAAGGGCAGGAGGGCCAACAGCTGCTCCAGCACGGTTAGATCCAGCATCTCGCCTTTGCTGCTCGAGGATGGCCAGAAGTTCAAGGCAATCCAGGGTGCTTCTCCAGCTCCTCCACGCTCCCTTCTTCAGTTTTGAGGAGAGAAATGGCTGTTGGCTTCCTCGGGCCTTCTGCACCTCAGAAAATGCAGCAATTCCCCCCCACCCCAATTTCCTGTGCACTCCTGGGTTCACATGCCTCGTCAAGGAGTTCAAACAATAGATGTGTACTTCCTAGAAGGATCTTGCTTTTCCCATTGACTGTGTTGCAGATTAAAAGCCACAATAAGTTTTTTTTTTTCCTGGCTGGCCAGCACTGTCACAATCATAAAATATTCTACCTAGAGCTCTTCTCATATGGTGATGGGAAACAAATCATTTGAAGCACACCCTACTCCTTCAAGATAGAAAGACATGGATTACAGTAGGGGTCCCCAACCTGTGGGCTGTAACCCACTACCAGGCAGCTCCCTGTTGGCCTCCACGCCGCCTGAGTGGCTGCTCCGTGCATACATATGTGCACCCCCCACTAATACTAGTATTGCCACGAGTGTGGGGGCGCTGTGGTCACTGTGTGTCTTGGGGCACTGGGTTGCAAGTGCCAAAGTATAGGTAGAATTGGGAAGAAATCCTCTTGATTCCTGTGCGTGAGTTTTCACTTTTCACTAAGTGTAAATACATGAGTGTGTATGTGCGTGTAGCGGAGTTCTTCCCGAGTCTTCTTGCTGCCATGAAAATAGACAGCGATTGCCGTATCTCTTCTCTAGAAGAGCTCCACTCCCACCACCCCACAGAGACACACATTTAAAATTAGTGAAAAGTGAAAAGACATGCACAGGAATTGAGAGCATGCATGCTATAGGTTTGCCATCACATTCCTATAATGACCCATTGATCCAAGATCTCACCTTGTGGACTCGTAAAATATCTTTCCCTAGGAGGCAGGCTATCTGAGCCTTAGGGTTGAGCTCTGGTATCAGATGCAAGATGTGGTTCAAATGTGGGTGATGAATCGCTGCATCTGGTGTAGGGATTTCAGATCTATGGTCAGGGATCTGGTTGCATTCGATAAGAGTTGGTAAAGTCAGGCATGTTTTCCTGTCTACCGACTCGACTTGGTAGTCAGACAGTCATTTCCCCACCATCTCCACAATTCCTGCGCAAGTTTTTAAGGAATATGGAATGTTGGGGCCTTTAATGCCAAAGGCATCAAAGAAGGCTAAGCTGGCTAAAGACCTGTTACTGGTCGTCTAGAATAGTGTAAAGCTTAATGGCTTTGTCTCTTTAGCCTGCTGGGTAGACTCTGACTAAACAGATTTTGGAGCAGGACTTGCCATCTGCAGTCTCTTGGCATTCTGTGCAGTTTGTATTGATTTCTGCTGCAGTTGTAGCAGTGTGTTCTTCTTCCCTGCCGTGCTCGCTGTCACTGTGTGTTTTAAACAGTAGTTGGCAAGGTGGGAGACTGATGTAGCAAATATTGTTTGCTTTCAGGAAAGCTTTGGGTTCTATGGACTTCTCTCTGAAGGCTCTGCATTTCAGGAGAAGATGTGGCTTCTGATATAGAGGACACTCCTTTCCAGGATCTCTGATTCTATGTGAGAGGAGCTGGCAGATCTGCAAAGGGAACCTGGAGGAGTCACATTCGTTTTTTGGACTGGAGGCTTGCAAGGATTACATTCTGAAGGAGCATCACATGACAATGTGAAGTCAAAGCTAGGATCATTTCTTTTTTTTAGCTTATTGGCACACAAACTCCACAAAAACAGGAGGAGGAAGGAAATGGAACATTGTACTCTCTTTTGTGTTTGGAGCCATGTGCAATCCAACGCTCCTGTAAATTATAGGGTAATTTTTGTACAGTGGGGTTGACACCTCTGGCTGTGTCAAGGAATGCAAGTCCTTGCAAGTCCCAACTTAGCTACTTGAAGTTCCATTAGTAAGTTGCTAAGTTCCCTAAGTTTCCAATAAGCTCTGTTGGGAATTCTGGCATTCTCCACTGCTTCTGCTGAGCAATAGCACTTAACAATTCTGTCCCAGATTACTTAAAGCCTGTTTCAGGGTAATTTATATTTATTGTCCTGATTTGCTTTGCATGCTCAGATTTGCTTCCAAGCCATTTAATTCTTAAAAGCTATCTCCCCACTATATGACAGATCCAGGCTTCTGGTGGCATTTTGGAAGGACAATTGCCCAGCTCTATAGCTCTCAGGACAATCATCAAACCTTTCAAGTCCTTGTGTTACTAGCTCACGACATACGAGGAACTTGGCAAGGTATGGTGGTTTGATTAACCAATTGTGCATTGCTGTGGTAGTCATACATTTTGGGAGTCTCTGGTTTCAGGTGGTTCTTTCTATGCTGCTCTGGCATGAAAGCTGATCCTGTGGGATAAATTGCATGGTCAAGTATCTTGAGTATGAGTGGGCTGCTATCACAGCTGAGTATGCTATCACAGGTGACACTTTCTTGTTTGTAGGCTTGGGGCTTGTCGTTAGCCTGTAGTGGTGCTGAGTAATATCTTTGGCTTGTTTCTCAAAGGTTGTCTTTATCTATCGAAGGTAGTTGCTGCTTGGCCTGGAGTGCTGATAGATGTAGTCTCAGGTGCATTGCAGAGGATTTGGGGTTTCAGCTTCTGACTCAAGGACATTGCTGTTTAATGCATTCATTGTCAGAATACGCGGCTCTCTGTAAAGCGTTGACTTCCAATGTTGCCTCTGTGACCTTCTTCTCTATGTTTATCCATGCTAGCCTCACTTCTAACATGGATTTCTCTTTTTTTATTTCTATTTTTTGCTCAGCAAAGGCTGCTCTTGCTTTTGCTACTTCAGCCTTTGCACTGACAAACATGTGCTGATGACGGTCTGGAAGAATTAGAGAGTTGAGACCTTGTCTCGTATGAAGACATCCAAATCTGTGACATGGTATCTTTGGTGGTGCTTGACTGTCTAGAGTAGGGGTCTGCAACCCTAAACACTCAGAGTCATTTGGAACTGTTTCCCACAGAAAACAAAACACAGGAGCCATAAAACCTGGGTGGGTATGGCCAACTCGATGTCACTCACTCCCACCCAGTCACATGACACCTCCCCCTCCCAGCCATGCCTATACAGATTTTGTGGCTACCAGTGTTTTCTTTTCTATGGGAAACAGGTATCTCTCTCTTTCATCTCTGTGTCTCTCATCTCTTTCCTTCTCCCTCTCCCTCTCCCTCTCCTTCATCTCTCATCTTTTTTTCTCTCTGTCTCTCTCGTCCATCTCTATCAAGTTTGTTCTTGGATGACCATGTGCCAAAGATTAAAATGGCTGCTTCTGACTTCTCCAAATGCCAAAGGAAATGGAGTCTGGCTTCACAGCATGCACTTGGTTTGTGATGATTGGTAAATGGGCAGAGTCAGCTTCAGACAATATAGTTGGAGCATATTTGTCTCTCCAGCCATTAGGTGAGGCTAGAGAGAAACAACAATGTAAAGTTATATGTGGCATGACAGAGCCATATAAGACTTTTATAAGGTTTGCTATATTGCCAATGAGCATGAATACTTTGAAGAACATCAGTAAAAATGGCAAAAGGGCCTCAAATTTCTGCCCTAGAGAAAAGAAAGGATGGGTAGAGAAAGAATTCTGGCCACCCCCTTAACCTCAGGAGTTTCTTACATCCTCAAAGAGGTGGGAGATGAACATAGGTTTGAATTTCATGAATTATCTCAGACAGGGAACGAAAATATTTTCCTCAAGAAAGGCATCATCCTATGACCGAGCCGAGGTGGCGCAGTGATTAGGGTGCAGTACTGTAGCCACTTCAGCTGACTGCTAGTTCGGCGGTTCAAATCTCACCGGCTCAGGGTTGACTCAGCCTTCCATCCTTCCGAGGTGGGTAAAATGAGGACCCAGATTGTGGGCGCAATATGCCGACTCTGTAAACTGCTTAGAGAGGGCTGAAAGCCCTATGAAGCGGTATATAAGTCTAACTGCTATTGCTATTGACTGTGATGGCAAACCTATGGCACGCATGGCCAAAGTGGCATGCGAAACCATGTCACCCAGCATGCATGGCCTTGCCTGTTTGTCTTCTGGTTTTTTGGTTGGCATACATGAATAACAATCAGCTGTAGCTTGTGTGTGGCAGTCATGAAAACCGGCTTGCGCAGGTGTGCTGGCCAGCTGATTGTTGGCCGTGCATGTGCGCTAGAACCCGGAAGTTTGGATTTCCCAGAGCATGGCCTTGATGAACACGCACACGCTGTTGCTGTGCGATCTTTTCGGCACTCGGTGCTGAAAAGGTTCGCCATCACTGTCCTATGATAAGTAAGGTCATTGATCCACCATCAGCAATTTTCAAATTCCAATGCTTATACAGTTTCTCCTATATAGCTTCGTGGAAGGTAAATAAGATTCCAATACAAACCAAAGATCTTTGCACATTCCATGAATTATTAAGTTTCCTGTCATATCTGGATCCTTGGATTAAGTTGATTGTTGAGAATAAACCCCAATCCACAGATTTCATTTATTTTTCCGGTGTGGATTTTTTTTATGAGAAGAAAGCACACTCAGTGATAGTGGCTCCACTTCTCATGTACTTCCAATTTTCTCTTGTGCGGATGCTACTGTGGCAATCAAAGGTGCTGAAGTCATTAAAGCTGTTTTCACACTTGGTGCTCAGCACTCCAGAAGAATAAAACTGGCAGAGTCCAGTGGCTCCCCAGCGTGCATCCTTTCATGAGAATTAAGTTTTTCTTTCTGACTAAAGGTCTTTCCACATTTAATGCATTTATACGGTTTCTCTCCAGTGTGTAAAGTAAAGTAAGAGAGAACAAATTACTGACATATTTTTCATATATTTCTCCTTCAGTCCGGTTTATACCACATTCATATAAATCAAATCAATTTTTCTCTTTTATCTCATATTTTTCCTTTTCCTGTCCTTTCAGGTCTTGCTGGGATAGGAAGTTAGGGATGCCAACAGGAACAGAAGTGGATGACTTCTCCTTTCCATTCTCTGAGTGGTTTCTCTCTTCTCTCCTCTTCATGGCAATATATCACCTCTTCAGCATCATGCTTCTCTGTCTTTAAGCTTGATTGCTTGCTATTCTCATTTTCCAACTTTTTTCCATCTCCTTGGAAAAAAGAAAAGAAACATTTCTGTTACAATTAGAATGGTGAAAGGGGTGTGTGTCTCTCCCATCTGAAAATCATTCTAGATTTGGTACCAGCTATGTGTCTAGCTAGGATGTGAAGGCTGCAAATGGTTATCTAGGACATCCTGATGCTATACAAAGATTTTTTTCATCCAAGAAATATATTAAATCTGGTGCTGATTGGTCAAGATGTTCAGCCACTGCCATGGTACACCTAGGACACTCTATGGTGAGTATTTCTGACAAGGCCTTAAGGAGGGATTATCACCTTAACCATCTGAGTGTAAATAACTAGTCATGAAAAAAACCCTCTCCCAATAAATGGAAGCCAGAGCAAAGCCTGGCCTTACCCATAGCAGCCATATTCTTCGAAATTTCCCACATGACTTCTCTGCACAAGATTTTCTGACCAGAATCTAGCAGCTTCCACTCCTCCAGCATGAAGTCCATAGCAGTGACGTGCAGTGAGGTTTATGGCTGGTGAGGCACTGATGTCATCACAATCAGATTTACAAATCTGATTAAAATCCTACAAATTATCTTATCCAATATTTGATTGGCAGCAGTTAAAGGATTATGTTTAAGGTCTCATATCAGCATTCTTTACACATACTGTAGCACACAAAAAAACCCTTTTAATGGAAAAAAATGAAGTTATTATGGGTCTTACCATTACTTATAACTGAAGTCCATCCGCTGCTCCTTCTGAACAAAAGCATCTATGACTTGCTGGTAGAATTTTTCGTTATCTTCTTTTAATTTTAAAAGTCTCTCTGTTTCAATGGCGATCACAGCCAGGGAAGCAAGTTGTCCTTGATTGGTCTTGTTCCGACTGTATGTTTTTAGTCTCTTCAGTGCTGAGATTGACCGCTCCACCGATACTGCCATAGCTGGAACAGTGAGCACAAGCTGGAGCAACTTTGTGGCCTGAGGAACAGTCTCAATGAGATCTTTCTGTGCCAAAAAGCTAAGAAGCTGTTCAGGAGATTTACATGTATCTCTGATCACTTGTGAGCTGTACAGTCCAACGAGATCCGCCTTCAGTTTCACAAAGTCAAAAAATCTGGCATATTTTGAAAGGCTCTGCAGTTTTGTGTCATCAAAACGTTTGGACATTTCACTAAATTTTGCGCAATCCACCAAACCAAGGAAAGTCAACTCACCAAAATGATCAAACCTAACCTGCATTTGATGGTTTATATTCTCCAAAATGTTACAAAACACTCGTTTTTGTTCAGATATAATAACCCACTCTCTACGTCCAGTCCCTGTCAGGCCAAGTGAGCTGCATTTCTTCTCAAATCGGTCATATAAACTGTTGAACTCCAGTTTCATGCGCTCAAGAGCTGTAAAGGTGTCGCGGATGCGTGCAAGACAATATTCAATGTCCATCACTTTGTTTTGTAGTACTTTAAAAAGTGTGTCAGTTTCATTGAAAATATCCTCATATACCATAAGGAGAAAGCATGTTGATGGTTTTGACAGCCACTGATCGTATCCTGCTGCCATCATTTGTGTGTCATTGTCCCAGTTGTCAGGATTTTCTAGAATGACATGAAATAACGCGCGCAGATCATTTTGGTGCATGCTTATTGTCTGCACCAGCCTAGAGTTAAAACTCCATCTTGTGGGCGCTGCTCTGGGTAAACGGCACTTAACATCATCATTCAGCAAGTGAGTGCGCTTTGTGGACTTGCTGAAAAATGACGCTAGTCCCTCAGCTGTTTTAAAAAATGTGCGACACTCCGGCATGCACTTTGCTGAATGCAAAAGCACCAAGTTCAGCTTGTGTGCATAACAGTGTGTGAACATGGCTTCGGGCACTTTTTCTTTTATTTTAGCTTGCACGCCATTAAGTTCTGATGCCATTACAGCGGCCCCATCGTAGGTCTGAGCTACAAGCTTTCCAACACAGTCATACTTCTGCAACACTCTCAGGATATACTCAGCAATTGCGGGAGCGTGTCTGTCCTCACTCACATCATCAAATCCCAAAAACGCCTCCTTCACCTCACATTTGGCATCAGTCATAGCCACATACCGCAGTATGACAGAAATCTGAGCTCGGTTTGTGACATCTATGGTCTCGTCTACTTCTACAGCAACAAATGGAGTTGCACTAATCTCTTTTTTAATGTCATTTCTAATGACATCACTGACTGCTTCAATTAAATCATTCTGTATTCTGTTTGACAAGCTGGAAAATACAGTGGATGTTTTCAAATGTTTAGCTAGCCTGTCATCTTTCTCAGCAAAAACATGTAAGAGTTCAACATAGTTTCCACGATTGGTAGAGTCTGTACTTTCATCATTTCCACGAAATGTCAGCTGTTGCTTGGCGAGGAAACAGGTGACATCAATGAGATCTTTTAAAGTATCTCGGTTTTCCTTTACCTTAGCATTGTGGATGTTGATGTTGAGTCTGCGTTGTTCGTCTAAAGCTATGTCTATCCTGGATATGCCGAATGTTTTTAGCGTGATCTGACTATGTATGTGGGTGGTCAACTGCTCATGTTTGATGAGACTTCTTTGCAAATTCTTCAGGTCACAATATCCCATCTGAGTCCAGACACTGTCGCAAGTAGAGAAAAGAAGGCAGGGAAAGCAGAAAAGGCGGTTTCTTACTGAACATCCACACAGCCAGTCTTTTCGTGTGTACCACTCAGTTTGGAAAGAGCGGGTATTCTGATTATGCCTCTGAAGCAGGCCCTTTAGCTCCGGCGTTGGTCTTCCTTTAATTATTACCTCCTCCTTTGATTGAAAGTCCAGTTTAGAAAAATTTTTTAGTTTAGAAATGTAATCCTCCATTTCTGAAAGTGGAAAAGGTAGGGGAAAAAATGAATGACTGCACTTGACTTTTTAACTCTCATACAGAATCACCAAAGAGTTTAGTTTCTGGCATTGTCTGCATGGATGGAGATCTACATGGATCTTCAAAAATTCAGTACTTTCCCTGGTGGAATCACAAGGCGACTGCAGGTAACACAAAGATTCCACAATTGTGCAGGCATTACCCAAGATGCTGAGGAACAGAAACATTTCAGTACTTCAACAGCATACAGGTAGTCCTCAACTTACAACTGTTCATTTAGTGACTATTCAAAGTTACACCATTGAAAAAAGTGACAAGACAGTTTTTCACTTATGACCATTGCAGCATCCCCATGGTCACATGATCAAAATTCAGATGCTTGGCAACTGGTTCATATTTATGATGGTTGCAATGTCCTGGAGTCATGTGATCACTTTGTGCAACCATCTGATATTTTGCAACCTTCTGACAGTAGACAAGCAAAGTCAGTGGAGGAAGCCAGATTTACTTAACAACCAGTTAATCAGTTAGTAATTTAACACCTGCAGTGATTCACTTAACAGCTGCAACAAGAAAAGTCATAGAGTGGGGCAAAATTCACTTAACTGACTTACTGTGCAAAATAAAATTTTAGGTTCAATCGTGGTCATAGGTTCAGGACTACCTGTCTCCTATTGAAACACGACAAATGATCATCATGATGGGAGGACTGTGACATCTTTGATCTTTTTGCAATTACATAGAAAATGTATAGAGAATGTATAGAGAATTAATATTCTACTTCAGTTCTACTTGGAAATGAACAGCTATCAGTAATAAAGTTTAGAAGGGAACGGCATACACTATTGAAAACATATTGTTCCCTACAACCCTGGGTGGAAGTTTTGGAATGTATTTAAGGCAAGTTAAATATTAATAATTAGTTTAATATATATTGCCTGCACTGGATGCTTGCATAAGCCGTTGAATAAGGAACATTTCTAATACAGACATATTTATGTTGACCTGCAAAAGTAGCTTCAGGTGAAGTTTTCTGCATATTTAATTCGGAATGGAGGAAGAGGAGGAGAGATGAAAGGCAAGTGGGGAGGAGGAATTCCTACTCTTTCCCCCAGTGTATCCCTCAGCAGCAATATGCTTAAAGTTAAAGCCCTCAACACAGGTAGGGGTGGGTAGAAATTAGAAAACAATGAAGAATAAACATGTTCCTTCTGGAGCTTGTGGGGGAGGGAGCACCCATCCCCGTCTGTTACCAAAGGAACCTCAGGTGGTTAAAAGGGAATAAGTGTGGCCTTAGCTCAGGAGAAATGACAGGATTCTATTATTAGCCCACCTCGGATAATAAAAAGCACTATTACCAATTTGCATCCATGCTCCAGCAGGCAGGGGAGGGGCAACTTCCAACAAAACGCAGCAACCGGAGAAAGGCAGCGAGGGGTGAGGAAGCTTGTCAGGAAGAACCACGTGCTGTTTTCGCCTTAGATTCCCCTCCTCTCCTCTGCGCGTGCATCTTTCCTCTTGGGCTCTCTCCCTTCCTCCCGGGCTCTCTCCCGGCAACCTCACCAGCTGCTTCTTTTGCCATGACGTTTCCCGGCATGGCAAAATACTTTTTTCCCCTTCACCTTCCAGCCCACCAAGAAGCGCCCGATCTGAGCCGCAGCCGCCAAGCGATCATTTGCAGCTTGGCCCAGACCACGGGGAAAGCTCACTAGGGGAAAGCACTTTCTTTCGACCGTGGCAGAGCTCAGGCATTCTCCCCTCTCGCCCGCGGCAGAGCTCAGGCGGGCGAAAGAAAGTGCTTTAGGCTCAGGCGGGCAAAAGAAAGTGCTTTAGTCAGTGAGGTACTTTCTTTCGCCCACATGAGCCTAAAGCACTTTCTTTTGCCCGCCTGAGCTCTGCTGCGAGCACAGGCGGGCGAAAGAAAGTGCTTTAGTCAGTGGGGTGTTGCGGGAGAGGAGAGAATGCCTGAGCATTGCATTTATTAAAGAAAAAAGAAAAAAAGGAAATTTGAAGGAAAAGAGGGAGCATGGGGTGAGGGTGGATCAGAAACGGAGAAAGAGAGGAGGAAGAGTGAGCGCGACGCTGCAGCTTTAAACAGAATGACAGTTGAAGCCTCTAAAAATGCTCCCTCTACTATGAGGCAGGAGAACTGCATGCCTCAACTATCTCAGGATATTTTAGGCTTTTAACCTTCGCTCAACTCTGCTCGAGCGCCTAAAAAGTCAGACTAGATGAGGCATGCAGTTCTCCAGCCTCATAGTAGAGGGCGCTTTTTTAGAGGCTTTTTAAAACAGGCAGTCATTCACAGTGTGGCAGCAGCTAGCTAGCCTAACCTCAGCACTCGCCTTTTCCCGTTTACATTTTTTTTTTCGTTTTCATGATTGACAGTGGTGAGGCTATGCCTCCCCTGCCACCTGACTGCATGTCACTGGTACACAGTCACCTCCTCAAATGGACCAGATCCCTGATAGAGAAAGAAGATGTTGCTTGGCAGACATGACCAGGAAAGACTTATATGTTTTGTCACTCACCGCACAAAATAGGAAAAGAAGTTCACAAGGAACTAAATGGACATTTTCTTAACAGAAACAGATTTATGCCTGCATCTCCATGTAATCTTTGAGGCTGGGAAACCATAGTTCCGCAAATCATGGCTTAGGTGCATCCAGGCTATAGAATGGCAACACAGCTACCATTGCAGAGCTTCCCACTGGGCCAGAATAACTCAGCAAGGAGGTTTCGGGGAGCAGCCCCTTGGCTAGCAAACCCCTAAGTAAACATGACACATACACTATAAATTTTTCTTAAACCTGTTTTAAAATGTTGTCAATGAGCGTACAGATCCCAAGTCACTTAGCTAACAGTCTTTCTGTTGCAGCTATTTAGCATTCACTTAGGGCTTTATCCTTGTGGGATTCATGCAGTTTTTTAATCTTATTCCTATTGTTTAAATTCATGGGCCTTGTATCTAACTAGTTTTCTGCAGTCTTCTGAAAAATATTAAGTATTAAACTCTTTCCACCAAATAAATCTTCTAATAATTTCTAATTTCCAAATTGTCTAATACAATGAAGCCTAGAATTTTTATCTTGTTTGCAACTCAAAAACCATCTTTAATGCTGAGTGTGATTCAGCAGGACATTCTGGGGGAACATTGAGTTGAAATGGTCACAGATTCAGCATTTGATAGTAAAAGCAGCTTATGAACAGATGGAGTTTGTACTCCACTGCTCTCAGAAGAAACCTGCACTTACCTGGCAAGGAGGCCCCAGTTGGATCTTCCTGAAAAGCAGCTCCTGAGAAGGGCTGGATGGAGTTTTCCTGGAGCTCTGCTGAGATCTCCCCCATGAACGGCTCCTGCACCTGACAGGAAAATTTGGTTTATGATCTACTTTCATAGAACCAGAACCATATTAGTTTGCATATCTTACTTTTTGACTCTGTACCTGTATTTCCCCAACCTAATTCAAAGAAAGAGAACTTGGGGACTCTGCTCTCTATGTTGCTGCTATTTCTGGGGAAATACTGGTCATTGTAGATAGATTTTGGACTTAAGGAGTCCTGTTGCAAAAACTAATATGAAACTCATACTATGAAAATCACAAGTATTTCCGCAATGGAGAAATGTTCAGGGAGCCACTACTGGTGTTTTTCATTATTATTATTGTCTTTTATTCATTAAACATGAAAGTCAGTCAACTGAACATTTAAAAATGTGTCACAAATACCATTGACTGGTATTAATGGTTGATACAATTTTTTCCCAGCGTCCTAGGTATCAACCAAGTATCTTCTTAAAATATATGATGTTCTGAATAGCACAGTTTTTGCAGTTCTGCTGGTGTTATTGCAGGAAGCTGCAATTTATTTTTGTATTTTGTAAAATTTTTGGACATGGTACCAAGTGCCACAATGACAAAGGGTATCACTGTTACATGTTTCATCCATAACCGTGTAGTTTTGATAGCCAGGTCGCAATATTTTGTGATTTTTTTTCCCCAGTTCTTTTTTCTTGACTCTGGCATCTCCTGGTTACAGCGATATCAATAAACTACATTTTGGCTCTCAACAACCATGATAACTGGCATCTTGCGTTCCAAATGACAATCCGTCTGTATTCGAAAGTCCGACAGGATCTTCACTGTCTCATTTTTGGTAACTTTTTCCACTTTATGTTCCCATGGCTTTTCGGATACAGGTAGGGCGTATTTCTTAAATAGTGACTAGTGAATTAAGTTAACAACTTGATCATGTCTAGCTTTGTAATCAGTTTGCATGATTTTGCTGTACTCACATATTAAATATGAAACAGTTTCAACTTTGTCATTGCAAAATTGGCAGTTTGGATTGTCAGTGGATTTTGTATCTGCTTTCATGGCATTAGTTTGTAATACTTGTTCTTGAGCAGCGAGTATTAGACCTTCTGTTTCTTTCTGGATGATTCCTCTCTTAAGCCATGCCCATGTCAAGTTGTTATCGCATTTCCCTACAATTTTTTTTCAAGTGCTGTCCATGCAAAGCTTTGGTTTTCCATCCATTTAATCTGTCATCCAGCTGTTTTTCCCTTATATTCTGCCTTTGTTTCTGTTGTTTTTATAATGTTCTCCATTTTCACAACCTGCAGTAATCTTTCCGTACTTTGGTTCACATAATCATTCAAACTTAGTTTTTCTTCTACAGTTTGATGGATTTGCAATAGCCCTCTGTCCCCAATTCTTCTTGGCAGGTAGCACCTGTCGGTGTCACTTCGTGGTTGCAAAGTGTAGTACATAGTCAAAAGTTTATGCATTTTCTGGTCCAGGTATTTCAGTTCAGCCTCAGTTCAGTTGATGATTCCAGCTGGGTAGCATGTTACTGGAACTGCCCAAGTATTAATGGCTTTAATTATGTTTCCAGCATTCAGCTTTGACTTTAATATTTTGCTGACCCTCCTGATATATTCCTTTTGTATTGACTCTTTGACTTTTCCATTCAAGATGTTATCTGCTTCCAATATCCCTAGGTATTTGTAATCGTCATCTTTTGCTAATGCTTTTCCAATGCTTCTATTCCTTCTTCTTTTTTTTCCATTTTTCCTTGCTGCATGGATACTATAGCACATTTTTCAAGACCAAAGTTCATTCTGATATTGCTACTGAACAGTTGAACTGTGTTGAGTATTGATTCAAGTTCCATGGGGCTTTTTGCATACAGTTTTAAGTCATCCATTTATATTAAATGATTTATCTTGCCGTGTTGGCTTGAGATTTGGTAGCCCTGTTTTGTAGGATTATTGTCAGTGGAATTAACACGAAGTTGAACAATAGTGGCAAAAGTGAGTTCCCTTGGAAGATTCCTCATTTGCCAATGTTCTCCCCATTTGCTGTTAGGACTGTTTTCCATTTTTGCATATTTGCTTTCATAAATGTACAAATATTTTTGCTGATTCCATAATTTTTCAGATAGGCGTTAATCCAGCTGTGGGATGTGTCAAATGCCTTCTTGTAATCTATCCATACTGTATTTAAATTTGTTCTTCGTTTTGCATTTTTTAGTACAATTTTGTCAAAGAGCAGCTGATCTTTTGTTCCTTTTGATTTTTTGTAATTTCCTTTTTGTTCTATTGGGTACAAACTGTTTTCCTTCAGATGATTGAATACTGAATCTGCACATACACTTGTAAAACGTTTGAATGTTGTTGACAGACAAGTAGTTGGGTGATAGTTGCTTGATTCTATGCCCTTTTCTGGATCTTTCATTATCAAGTATGTTCGGCCAGCTGTTAACCATTCTTCACTTGTTGCATTTTGAAACATTTCATCAAATTAAGTGGCCATGTGTTGGTGGAAGCTGGTTAGGTGTTTTAACCAGTATCCATGAGTTCATCCAGGCCAGGTGTGTTCCAGTTCTTGACCTTCTTTATTTGTTGTGCAACCATATAGGTTGTTATTACAATATTCTCCATTTTGTCTTATGTTGCTTGTTTTTGAGTAACTTTGATCCAGGAGGCAGTTTTATCATGTTCCACTGAGGCTTCCCATAGTTGTTTCCAAAAGTTCAAAGTTTTTTCTTTACATGGGTGAACAGTAGTATGGTCTCAACTTTCATCAAATGACTGGTGTTATTATTGTTGCTGCTGTTGTTGTTGTTATTATTATTATTATATAAATATTTTAATACAGTGTATTGTCATAGCATACCATTTACAAAAAAGCAAAGAAAGAACAAAAAGAAATATTAACACATGTACTAATAACAATAATAAAGTAACAGAATAGTTTTAATTGGATTTCTCTTTATATTAGCTTAATTATAACTGTGTTAATTATATTAACATATTTATAATTATAATACTATAATTATAATTTAATAATATTAATTTATATTTAATTCATACATAGCAATATTCTTTCATCAACCGTATCATTCGGAGTATAAGATGCATCTTTTTCCCTCAAAAAAGAGAGGGTAACGATCTGGGTCACCTTATACACTCAATACAGCACTTTTAGCCTTCCGAAAGATCCCGGATTCCCCACCACCGCCACTCCCCAGGAGCTTCCAGGATGAGACCCACCCCTTCCTCACCTGCCCCAATCCTAGCTCTTCCCTCTGGGCTTGGCTGAGGAGGAAGCCTTCAGCCAGAGCCAAAGCCTGGGAACAGCTCTTGGCTCCACATTCCCTCACCCAGCTGGCCATCTCCAGGGGCAGCAGAGGCAGCAACTGCTCCAGTACCACGAGGTCCGCCATCTCCCCTTTGCTGCTCTTTTTCAGTGCAGGCAGCTGCAAAGCTCCCGGGGTCCCTCGGCCTCTTGGTCCTAGCGATCAAGATAGCAGAAGCGCCGGTGATGGATCTCTGGGCTGAGGGCGTCCTCCATCCCTGGAGATCTCTGGGCCTCCATTGTGTCTCCTACTCATGAACAGACAAAAGAAGCCTAAGAAAGTCCAAAATGTCTCCTAGCCCCTCCACATTCCCTTCTCCGCTTTCCAGTTGGGGAGGAATGGGTGTCGGAGCTTCTGCGCCTGAGGAGAGCAAGACAATCGTTCCTGCCAATTTCTTGCACATTTCTGGCCTCACGTGCGTCACCAAGGATTCCGAAGGATAGATACGTGCCTTCTAGAGGGAACCTAAGAGAAAGAAAATGAAAGGGGACCTTCCTCTTCCGGCCTGCAGGGATCCCTGTGCTGCTGCTCAATTAGAATGGTGAAAGGGGTGTGTGTCTCTCCCTCTCAAAATCATGTGTTCTAGGTTTGGTGTGTCTCACTAGGATTTGAAGGCTGCAAATTGTAATGCTAGCACCCGCATACTAATGGTGATGATAGCATCCAGGTGGTACTTGCTGTGTCCCCAGTGTCCCAAGACACATAGTGACCTATACTATGACTACAAAGTCATTTTCACATCCCTATCCATGTTCCATAGAAATCTTTTTTCACTGATGGTAAAGAAGAGAAACAGAGCCTGTTCTGTCCCTATTCTGACACAGCCCTAGCAGAACCAAGAAACAGACTCCTTGTCCGGAAAAAACCCTCTTTATTTAGTTACTGTAAATTCATGGCATTCACACACATAGAAAATCCTTCCAAGGATTAGCTGAAGTACTGACCTTATCAGCTCCTTGGATAATTGCCAGGCCAGAAGCTGCCAGCCACAAAGCTGTAAATTAAACTCTCTTAGACAGACACGAATCCCGATAAACAAATCTTCAGAACAAAATACAAACAGTTGTCTCCTACTCCTCCTTTTGCTTCTATTTATTCCCCAGCCATGGAGGGGCCATTCAGTGTCCGCGTGTGCCTTTCTTCCTGAATTAGCCCATAGTCAATTATTCTCCTTTCCTGACATCTCTGCACATGCACACATCTTATCACCGACTCTGAAGGTAGCTGGGGAAAGTGGGAGACCCGTCTCTATCTCTGCTTCCAACGCAGAGCCTCCATCAGAGCCTTCTCCAGACTCCAGGAGTGGCCTACGTTCCCTCCCCAAACTCCTCATCATCCAAGTCTGCAGGCAGTTCCACTGGTGGCTGGCCAGCCACAACAGTCCCAACTGCACCTTAGTCTGTGTGGAGCTCAACAGGCAGATAACTCACGTATCCTTCAATAAAACAGACCGTGTGCATAGATCTGAAGGCTTTATTGGGTGAACAGAATATAGTGAAACTAGGGGAAATAGAAATACATATAGTAAAAATAAAATATAAGATACTGTTGTCTGCTGAACGTAACAATTAATAAATATAAGCAGTATGAATTTCAACAGCAATGCTGTTTTCCTCAAGGAAAGGCATTATCCAATGATAGGTGAGGTAACTGTTCCACCATCAGCAATTTTCAAATTCCAGTGCTTATACTTGTTCTACTGTGTAGCTACATGGAAGGTAAATAAGATTCCAGTACAAAGATCTTTGCACATTTCATGAATTAATAAGCTTCCTGCAACATCTGGATCCTAGGATGATGATTAACTTGACTGTTGAGAATAAACCTCAATCCACAGGTTTCGTTTATTTTTCCTGTATGGATCCTTTTGTGAGAAGAAAGCACACTCAGTGATGGTGGTTCTACTTCTCATGTACTTCCAATTTTCTCTTGTGCGGATGCCACTGTGACAATCAAAGGTGCTGTAGTCTGTACAGCTCTTTTCACACTTGGCCCTCAGCACTTTAGAAGAAAAAGACTGGAAAAGCCCAGTGGCTCCACAGCGTGCATCCTTTCATGAGAATTAAGTTTTTCTTTCTGAGTACAGGTCTTTCAACACTCCTTGCATTTATAAGATTTTTCTCCACTGTGGATCCTTTCATGAAGACTAAGATATCTTTTCTGTGTATAAGTCTTTTCACATTCCCTGCATTTATATGGTGTCTCCCCAGTGTGGATCCTTTCATGAAAACTAAGTTGTACCTTCTGTGTGAAGGTTGTTCCACATTCCCTGCATTTATGTGGTTTCTCTCCGTGTGGATCCTTTCGTGATGCTCAAGATGTTCTTTCTGTGTAAAAGTTGTTCCACATTCCATGCATTTATGTGGTCTCTCCCCAGTGTGGATCCTTTTGTGATGATTAAGATATACTTTCCGGGTAAAGGTATTTCCACATTTCAAACATTTATATGGTTTCTCTCCAGTGTGGATTATTTTGTGACAATTAAGATGTCCCTTTTGTGTAAAGGTTGTTCCACATTCCATGCATTTATGTGGTCTTTCCCCACTATGGATCCTTTGGTGGAGAATAAGTGCACTCTTGCTAATGAACCTCTTTCCACACTCCATGCATAGTTTCATCTCTCTGCTCCAACTGGAATCCCTCCCCGGTTTTATAAAGGTATGTGGTATGCTTTTGCTGTATAGTTCCTTTAGTGAAGAAAGAGAGAAACAAGGACTGATATATTTTTCAAACATTTGCCCTTCAGTCTGGTTTATGCCACATTCAGGTAAATCAAATTGATTTTTCTCTTCTTTCCCATATTTTACCATTTTCTTTTCTTCCAGGACTTGCTGGGACAGGAAGCTAGGGATGCCAACCGGAACAGAAGTGGATGACGTCTCCCCTCCATTCTCTGAGTGCTTTCTCTCTTCTCTTCTTGTGTCCTCTTCATGGCCCAATATCACTTCTTCAACTTCACACTTCTCTGTCTTTAATCTTGCTTGCTTGCTATTTTCCAGCCCATCATCTCCTTGGGAAAAGAAATATTTCTGTTACAATTAGAATGGTGAAAAGGGTGTGTGTCTCCCCCTCTGAAAAACATGTGTTCTAGGTTTGGTGCCAGCTACGTGTCTAGCTAGGATATGAAGGCTGCAAATTGTTATCTTGGACATCTTGATGGTACACAAAGAATTTTTTGGCCAAGAAATATATTAAGGCTTTCGTGCTGATTGGTCAATCTGTTCAGCCACTACTATGGAACTAGGACATTTTCAGAGTCTATGGTGTGTATTTCTGACAAGGCCTTAAAGCGGGATGATCACCTTAAGCATCTGAGTATAAATAGCTAGTCATCCTCTATTGAAAAAAAAACCTCCCCAAATGAATGGAAGCCAAAGCAAAGCCTGGCCTTACCCAGATCAGTCATATTCTTTGAAATTTCCCACATGACTTCTCTGCACAAGGTTTTCTGACGAGAATCTAGCAGCTCCCACTCCTCCATTGTGAAGTCCACAGTCACCTCCTCTGGACCAGATCTCTGATAGAGAAATAAAATGTTCCTTGGCAGACATTACAAGAAAAGACTTTTAGGTTTTCTCGCTTACCGCACAAAATGGGAACAAAAGTTCACAAGGAACTAAACGGACATTTTCTTGCTGAAAAAAAGATGTATGCCTGTATGCCCATGTAGTCTCTGGGGTTGGGAAGCTCTAGCTCCACAAATCATGTCTTAGGTGCATCCAGGCTGTATAATGGCAACACAGTCACCATTTCAGAGTTTCCCAGTGTGACAGAATAAATCAGCCAGGATGTTTCATGGAGTAGAGTCCCGTAGGGTAGAAAATTCCTAAATAAACATGACACATCAACTAGAGTTTTTTCCTAACCTATTTTAAAATGTTGGCAATGAATGTAGAAATTCCAAGTCACTTAGCTAAGGGTCTTACTGTTGAAGCTATTTAGCGTTTATTTAGGGCTTTATCTTCATATTCATTAGCTTCGTTTCTAACAAGTTTTCAGCACTCTTCTAAAAAATATTAAACTCTTTCTACCAAACAAATTTTCTGATATTTTCTAATTTTCAAATTGTCTAATACAATGAAGCCTACAGTTTTTCTCTTGTTTGCAACTCAAAAACATCTTGAACGCTTAGTGTGATTCAGCAGAACATTCGGGGGGGACATTGAGTTCAAATGGTCACAGATTCAGCATTTGATGGTAAAAGCAGCTTATGAACGGATGGAGTTTGTACTCCACTGCTCTTAGAAGAAACCTGCACTTACCTGGCAAGGAGGCCCGAATTGGATCCTTCTAAAAGGCAGCTTCTGAGAAGTGCTGGATGGATTGCCTCTTTCCTGAAGCTCTGTGGAGATCTCCCCCATGAATGGTTCCTGTAGATAATAGAAGAGTCTGGTTTATGATCCACTTTCAGAGAACCAGAACCATATTAGTTTACTTGCCTTACTTTTTGTCGCTGTACCTGTATTTCCCCAACCTAATTCTTTTTTTAATTATTATTTTAATATACAATAAACATAAATATAAAAGAAAGAAAAAAGAAAAAAAGGAAAATTACAGTGCACCCCCACCCTCGGAGACCCTCCCTCCTTATATTTCTTCATCTATAACAACTAAAATATATACAATATATTCCAATTGTGCCCTTATCCCCTCCAAAACGACATATATTATTGGAGGTTTATTCCCTTTGCCTTCTACCAACACTGATTTTATAAAATCCTCCATTTTTCATTATAATTATTTGCTTTGATCATCTCTTTTTTAAATTTAATTTCTATTGTTAATATATCATTTGCTGCCATATTCCAAATTTCATTATACCACTCATTTCTTTGATTATCCCAATTTCATTCCCAATATTTAACCATCACTAATCAAGCTGCAATTATCAAATTTACAAAGAATTCATTTTTGGTTTCATTTATATCCCATTTTTCCACCACCAACAGTAACAGTATTTTCGGTGACATGTCTAAATTTACATTCAAAAGTGCTCTAATTTCTCTAAACACATTGTCTCATATTTTTTGTGACTCTGCTCTCTATATGGTTGCTATTTCTGGGTAAATGCTGGTCATTTTAGATACAGTTGCAAGAAAAAGTATGTGAACCCCTTGGGATTACATGGAGTTTTGCATGAATTGGTCATAAAATGTGCTCTGAACTTCATCTAAGTCACAACAATAGAAAAACGCAGTCTGCTGAAAATAATACTACACAAACATTAGATGTTGAACAAGAAGCTAAGGAGAATGCTTCCTAAAACATTCTTTACAATGATGGATGAGCTAAGCTTACAAGAAGACACTTGAGAGGAAAACAATATACGTTTTATTCAAATAGGCATATGTCTTGGTCAAGAATAGATATGATTTGGATGACAATATATCTAATTGCTAAAACACACAAGATTGAAATAGAAAGGAGTACATGGGCAGACCATACCCCAATAATAATGACATGGAAAGATCAGAGAAAAAGAATGAGATGGACATTACATCAAACTTTACTAAATGAAAAGAAATTTCAGCAATATATGGAAAAAGAATTATACTTTTTCTTTAGAGAAAACAGGAAGGAAGACTCATCACTTCAGAATGTTTTGGACACCAGCAAAGCATATATTAGAGGACTAGTAATGACTTATTTAGGGAAAAGGAACAAACAGAGTAGACAAACACGAAAGAAGATAGAGGAAGAAGATAGATTGGAGATAGAACTGCAAAAACTCCCACAAAACACCAAAATTAAAAATTTAATGGATCTACAAAAACATAAATTGAACTTAATGGAAAATGAAGAAGTGGCAAATAAAATAAAATTAACAAGACAAAGCTTTTTTGAAAATGTAAATAAACCAGGACAATCACTGGTGTATAAGATGAAAAAAGAGAGGGGGGGAAATTATGAATCAATTAACAGACCAAGAAGGGAATACTCATTAACAAAATGAAGAAAAGAAAAAAATAGTGGAAAATTACTATAAGGAATTATACCAACAGGAGATAGTGGCAGAGGAAAAGATAAAACAGTACTTAGAAAACACCCACGATTCCAGAAAAATTTAAAAAGGTGCTGGAAGAGAGAATAACAATGATGGAAGCAATGAAAGCAATAAAAAGGAATTCAAAGAAATAAAAGGAATGACAGTTAAGAAAGAAGAAAATAAATTGCAAGCATTTTGTAGATGACTTAGTATTTATTATGGAAGATCCAATTGAAACAGAGTCCAAAACTACTTGAGCAAATAGAAGAGTATGGAGGAGTAGCAGGATTGAAAATTAATAAAAACAAAACAAAAATCTTAGTGAAAAATACAACAGAAAAACAGAAAAGGGAAACAATGGAGAAATTAGATATTCAAATAGTAAAGAAAGTGAAATATTTGGGGATACAGTTGACCCCAAAGTGTGTAACTATCAAGGAAGCAAATTACTATAAATTAAGAAATCAATTTGAAATGGATGTAGAGAAATGGAAAAAAATTACAGTTATCATTAATGGGAAGAATAGAGGTAATTAAGATGAATATATTACCAAGAATATTATTTTTGTTCTAAACAATATCAATAAAACTGGAAAAAAATACTTTGAAAAATTAAATTAAATAATAGGAAAATATACTTGGCAAGGAAAGAAAGCGAGAATTAACACAAAAATGTTACAAGATTCAAGAACTAGAATATCAATAGCAATAGCAATAGCAGTTAGACATATACCGCTTCATAGGGCTTTCAGCCATCTCTAAGCGGTTTACAGAGTCAGCATATCGCCCCCACAGTCTGGGTCCTCATTTCACCCACCTTGGAAGGATGGAAGGCTGAGTCAACCTTGAGCCGGTGAGATTAGAGCCACTGAACTGCAGATAACAGTCAGCTGAAGTGGCCTGCAGTACTGCACCCTAACCACTGCACCACCTCGGCTCAAGTGGATTTGGTTTACCAAATTGGGAGTTATATTATCAAGCAGCAGCTTTAACGTGGATAAAAGAATGGATATTATTGAGAAATACAAGGTTACTGTCTTTGGAGGGACATGACATGCAACTGGGTTGGTACACATATTTGTAATATGGGGAAAATAGAATACATGGTTATTTTAAGAGACACTATGTAAGAAACAGCTTATACATAATATGGGAAAAAGTGGGGAAAAAACATTACAGGGAAATACCAATGTGGCTTTCAACAGTGGAAGCTTTAACACACTCAAATATTAATAGTATGAGAAATGTTATTAAAAATATACTAACAGCAAGGGAACAATTAAAACAGAAGACAGAATTAGAAGAATAAGGTATTGATATAGGATGATTTAAACAAATGCAAAAACAAACAAGATATGAGAAGGATGCTAAAGAGTATGGTTTTAATATGGAAAATTCAGAACTGGATAAGATACTCATGGGAATGGATGGAAAAAATGATCAAAACACTGTATAGTTATCTATTTAGATTACATTTAGAAGAAGATGTTAAAAAACAATGATAAGATGGGCCAAAAAATGGATATATAAAAGAACTAGAAAAATGGCAATAATTATGGCAAATAGTGACAGCATATAAAGAACATTTGTATAAAATGTTTAATAGATGGCACATAGCACCTAAAAGATTAGCAAAAATGTTTGATAAATCATCCAAATGTTGAAAGTGTCATCAATTGCCAGGATCATACTATCACATGTGGTGGATGTGTAGGGATGCAAGAAGCCATTGGTTAAAATACAAGCATGGTTGAAGAAAATGATACATCAACCTTTAGAGCTTAAACCAGAGGAATTCTTATTGGGTATTCTACCAGAGAAATACAGCAAAGAAGATTCATGATTTATTGTACATACTGTATAATAACAGCAGCTAGAATTGTACATGCACAAAATTGGTTTTCTCCTGTGTGATTCAGCGTGGCTCTGCATGCCCTAGTATGAACTAGGCCATGGGGGACACACACCTACACAAGGAACTATATTACAACAGGAAAACAGATAGAATCCCTTCAGGAGAGATATTTAAGAAGATATTAGATTGTGCAGAAATGAACAGGTTGACATTGAGAATAATGGACAAAGAGGAATCAGTGTACTACAGGACATGGGGACGATTTTAAGATTGGTTAGAAAAGAAATACAAATAGAAAGAGAAAGGAACAAAGTATAAAATACACAACTCAGAGGACACATTGTTAAATTAGGAGACAACAACAAGAAAGTATTAAAATACAAGTTTAAAAAGGTACAAGTGGACTTATTATTGGAAAGTAAAATATAGAGAAAATTATTTTTATGTAAATATAAAGTTGGGATCGCTGAAATGCCACCCCAAGAACCCATCACAGAAAGTAACAAACAAGGCCAACAATGGAAAGGAGGGAAGATTAGGAGGAAAAACAAGTGTAAAGCAGAGGAAGTAAGGGAGGGGAAGTAAGAGTAGGAGAGAGGAGGAGTGGGGGAAAGAGGGGAAGAAGAAAAGAGGAAGGAGAGGAGGAAAGAAGAAGGTAGAGAAGGGAGGTTGAGAAGATGGAAGGAGCAAGGTTGCTGCAGAATATGATGGAGAGAAAGGGTGGAAAGAAAATGGCCAAAAATGTATCTTATATATTTGTAAAAAGATTACAAATATAAAGATTAATGGCTAACAGATAAATGTTAATAGCACCTGTAAGAATGTATATTTGTGAATGAATTTGAAAGGGAAAAAGAAACTTTTTTAAAAAAAGATCCCCGATTCTCTGCCCCAAGGAGTTCCCAAGATGTGACACACACCCCTCCTCACCTGCTATGAAAATCACAAGTACTCCCTTAATGAGGAACTGTTGAGGGAGACACTAGTGTTTCATTAACTTTAGAAAATAATATTCTGTGAAATGACTCGTTGATGAAGTCAGAAATATAGGAGTGCTTGAGAATTAAACATTTGAATATCATCAGCTCAACTAGAAAATGTACCCCAGTTAATTCCTGCACCAGAGGAAAGAAAAAGAGATGTTGGAGAAGAAACTATGACCTCTTCTTCAAATTCAGGACCCTCTTATATCCCTCAGGAGTGGGGTGGGGTGGGTGGTTGAAACAGGGTTGAATCCTCTTTTCTCTCAGAATGATCTCCATCCAGGAAGAAATTACTTCTCCAAATACTGGCAATCAGAAGGCTAATTCTGCTGGCTGCACAGTTCTGCAGTTTGATCCTGACAGGCTCAAGATTGGCTGCCTTTAATCTGCCATTACTATTAGCAGTTCATTGCAGACATTGGAAGATCCCTGATCCCTCCCCCCAGGATAAGACACCCCCCCTACCTCACCTGCCCCTTTCCCGGCTCTTCCCTCTGGGCTTGGCTGAGCAGGAAGCCTTCGGCCAGGGCCACCGCCTGGGAACAGCTCTCGGCTCCGCACTCCCTCACCCAGCTGGCCATCTCCGCGGGCAGCAGGGCCAGCAGCTGCTCCAGCACCACCAGGTCCAGCATCTCCCCTTTGCTCCTCCTTTCCGGCTGCAGCCACTGACGGCACAGCCGGTGCAGGCGGCTGCAAAGTTCCCGGGGCCCCTCGGCTTCCCGGCGGCAGCGATCGAGACCGCGGAAGCGCCGGCGGTGGATCTCTGGGCTGAAGGAGTCCTCCATCCCTGGAGACCTCTGGGCCTCCATTCCTGCTCGTGAGCAGGCAAAAGAAGCCTAAGAAAGTCCGAAATGTCCCCCAGCCCCTCCGCACTCCCTTCTCCGCTTTCCAGTTGGGGAGAGATGGGTGTCGGAGCTTCTGCGCCTGAGGAGAGCAACGGACAATCGTTCCCGCCAATTTCTTGCGTGGTCCAGGGCCTCACGTGCCTCACCAAGGATTCCGAACGCAAGATACGTACCTCCTAGAGGGAACCTAGGAGAAAGAAAACGAAAGGGGACTTTCCTCTTCCGGCCTTCAGAGATCTCTGCGCCGCTGCTCTTTTTCCGGGGGGGGGGGAGAGCGGAAGCGGAGGCTGATACGGCGATGCGTGCAAAGGGAAAGCTAAGAGTGATGATCTCCCCTCTTAACCAGGCGCTTGCACCTCCTTAGGTCTTGCGACGTGGGGGAAAGTCGGGGACCCTCCGCTGAAAACATGGGGCTCTTCTTCGTCTGTAGGTCCAGAAGCACGAACGGATTGGGGGGCTAAATGTGGCGCTGAAATCGGGGAGGGGGAGGCGAGTTGGACGTGGGGCTGCAAACACGGGAAGCCTCGCCCTTGAAGTTCGCAGGGTGGCTGGAGCAGACAGCTTCCTTTCCCATAGTCCCTTCCTAGACACGAGACTTTCTGTTTTAGGCATAAAGCGTTTCTCCCGCTGGTTCGTTTGCCGGATTGCTAGAGCAGAAGTGGGCCTAGAGGACTGAGGGTTTCAGTTTGACGGAGCTGGCACAGATCTCGTCGTTTTTTCATGTCTCTGTTTAAAAACACTCACCCCTGGAAATCGTGAAAGAACCGATTATCTTGGAGGAAATCTTACCTATGTCGTTTGTCAATACTGATTCGATGACCCGAAATCAATGTATCAAGAATCTGTATAGAACTAAAGATCAGGGAACAAGCCTTTTTAAAAAAATATAAAAAACCCAAATTCCACATGATAACTAGATTTCTGAGAGTTGCAATTTGTATATCTTTTACACAGGAATTATTTTTCCTTTAGGTTTTGAATGTACAATATAAATTCTACAGTTTATTATTTAACATCCAAAGTTGTTTGAAAATTGATAGAAAAATATATTTCTCCGGGGTCAACAGAGCTAGCAGCTGCTCCAGCACCCCCATGTCCAGCATCTCCCCTTTGCTGCTCCTTTCCGGCCGCAGCCACTGACGGCACAGCCGGTGCAGGCTCCTGCAAAGCAATAGCAATAGCAGTTAGACATATACCGCTTCATAGGGCTTTCAGCCCTCTCTAAGCGGTTTACAGAGTCAGCATATTGCCCCCAACAACAATCCGGGTCCTCATTTTACTCACCTCGGAAGGATGGAAGGCTGAGTCAACCCTGAGCCAGTGAGATTTGAACAGCCGAACTGCAGAACTGCAGTCAGCTGAAGCAGCCTGCAGTGCTGCATTTAACCACTGCGCCACCTCGGCTCCCGGGACCCCTCGGCTTCCTGGCGGCAGCAATCGAGACGGCGGAAGCGCTGGCGGTGGATCTCTGGGCTGAGGCCGCCCTCCATCCCTGGAGACCTCTGGGCCTCCATTGTGTCTCCTGCTCGTGAGCAGCCAAAAGAAGCCCACGACAGTCCCTAATGTTCCCCGAACCCTCTGCAACGCCTTCTCCGCTGTCCAGGAGGGGAGAAATGAATCTCGGTTCAGTAGGGGATCTTTTACACAGGAATTATTTTTCCTTTAGGTTTTGAATTTACAATATAAATTCTACCCTTTATTATTTAACATCCAAAGTTGTTTGAAAATAAAATCATTGTTTTCAGTTTAGGTCCTCTGATAAAAGACAAGGAGTGAACACAAAAATATTAAAGTTGGTCCTTCAAACCATCCCCAATATTTAAACATTTGTTGTATGCTTTTCTCTTTCTGATCAATCATTACTGGTATCGTAGTTTGTACATCGGGAATAAGAACCGCTTACTTCCAATCCCAACTCCCCTCCGGCTGTTCCAAAGGGCTTTGGGCAAGGAATTGCTGTGAAGAGGGAAGCCCCCTGCTAAATTATGTATCTCTAGTTTATTCCTTTGCCATGAATTTTTATTTTTGTTATTTCAGAGAAACTGCAATTTTTTTGCTACACAGTATATATTTGTCTAGTTTTATTGCTGCTTTTAACATTATAAGCCACCCAGAGACTCCTTGTAGTGAGGCAGGTGGTAAATAAATTTAATTCATAATAATACTAATAATAGTTGTAATCTTATTAGAGTGGCTTATGAGGATTCTTTATGCATTGTAATTCATACTTAAAATATTCTAAACTAAAGATTTCTCTTTCTTTTTGAAATCTTTTTAATCATTGTGTAGAAAAAAACCTTTGGGAAATGAAATCTTTTCTTCAATCTTTGAAATCTTCCTTAGAAAATCTGAATATGTCACTGTAAATTAACCCTTTCTATTTAGTAATAGCACTTATATACTGCTTCACAGTACTTTTTCAGCCCTCTCTAAGTGATTTACAGAGTCAGCATATTGTCTCCCAACAATATGAATCCTCATTCTACTCACCTTGAGCCTGGTGAGATTCCATCTGGCAAATATCTGCTGCAGCTGGCAGTCAGCAGAAGTATCTTGCAGTACTGCATTCTAACCACTGTGCCACCACGGCTCAGTTACAATTTTTCTTCAGTAATATGCTTCTTGTGTCAAAATCCACAAAACAGCCTTTTTAGACACAATCTTGATTTACATCTGTCCCATACCCTCAAAATGGAACGTTTATGATCATGATTTCTGAACTCTGAATTAACTCCCATACCATAAATAGCATCAAAACTCTTTTCCAAGCAGCACTTTTCCTGTCCAAGAAGTAGGCTGAAAAAAGTCACTTTGGATTTTGGAGTGGACCTTTTTTAGTCAGCCCCCAGGAACCAGCTAGGGACGAGTGGCCCAATTCCCTCCTTGCAGGCTTCCTCATTGACTTTCAGGAAAGCCTTCAGGGAAATTATAAATATAGATCACATGATTGCAAGGTATTTGGCAACAACTGGAAAAATACCAGAGACACCTAAAGTACATTCAAACTGATTTGCTAATTCTCCTGTAAAATGTGTCTTTCTGGCATGTTTGTACTCAGTACAACGAAATATCTTGCAGGGGGGGAAAAAGGACTTTATATTTGTTCACTTTCTAACATTAAACACATTTTCAAATATATAAACTAAAGTCTGTTTGGTCCATCTGGACATATACATTTTTTAATTATTTCTTTTGTACCGTATTTTTCGGAGTATAAGATGCACCTTTTTTCCTCAAAAAAGAGGCTGAAAATCTGGGTGTGTCTTACACATCGAATACAGCATTTTTTGCCTCCTGAAGCCCTGCCCCTTCACCAAAATGGCCGTGCCTAGCCTTATGGAAGCTTTCAGAGAACTCCTGGGGGCTGGGGAGGGCAGAAATGAGCAAACAATGGGCCTTTCCTCCCCCCCCCCCCCCAGCCCCCAGCAGCACTCTATAAGCCTCCATAAGGGTATACATGCAATTTTTTTTTACAAAAATCGGGCACATTTTTTGCGAAAAACGGGCCGGTTTTTTCCTCGTTTTTTCCCCCATCCCCACCCGCAGGAACACTGCAAGCCCCCTTAAGGCTATTTATGCCTTTTATTTGAAAAAAAAAAAACCGCGAATAACAGGCCATTTTGGGGAGGTTTGCAAAGTACAAAAACTTTGTTTCTCTCTCTATCCCTCTCCCTACCTACCTACACTCACTCTCTCTCCCTACCTACCGTGTTTATCTCTATTTCTCTCTCTCTCTCTATCTACCTACCTACTTTTTTTTAATTTGCCTCTTCAAAACCTTGGTGCGTCACATCCTCCGGTGTGTCTTATACTCCGAAAAATATGGTAATTCTTTGCTCTAAATATCATTGCTACCTTCTTGGAAAAAATATTTATCCAGAAGAAAAATAACTTTCTAAAACTCTGTTTGGCTAACATGTTTTATTCATGAAAAACAGCATTCATTCCTGATTATTAAGTACAAATTTAATGCTACCAAATTTCTAAAATGAGCACAGAAATCAGGAGCTCCATCTGAGATATGGATTTTTGTCACTGTGGGTGCATCTTTGGGAAGGGCTGTTGTTGGGTACCGAAGCCATCTTGGATACAGGCTTGGGAATCTGCATTACTGATCCAGGAATACTGAGTGGAGGACATTTTGTCAGATTCTATGCATTTATATGGATTTTCTCCATTGTGTATCCTTTCATGACGAATAAGATGTCCTTTTCGTGTATAGGTCTTTCCACATTCTAGGCATTTATAGGGTCTCTCTCCAGTGTGTATCCATTCATGAAGACTAAGATGTCCTTTCTGGATAAAGGTCATTCCACATTCCATGCATTTATATGGTCGCTCCCCTGTGTGGATTCTTTCATGACGATTAAGATGTCCTTTCTGTGTAAAGGTTCTTCCACATTTCATGCACTTAAATGGTCTCTCCCCTGTGTGGTTCCTTTGATGGTAAATAAGACAAGCGTTGGTAATGAAACTCTTTCCACATTCCATGCATTTATGTGGTCTCTCCCCAGTGTGGATCCTTTTGTGATGATTAAGATGTAGTTTCCGGGTAAAGGTCTTTCCACATTTGAGACATATATGTGGTTTCTCTCCAGTGTGGATTCTTTCATGACAATTAAGATGTCCCTTCTGTGTAAAGGTCTTTCCACATTCCATGCATTTATGTGGTCTCTCCCCAGTGTGTATCCTTTGGTGAAGAATAAGTGCACTATTGCTAATGAAGCTCTTTCCACACTCCATGCATAATTTCATCTCTCTGCTCTGACTGGAATCCCTCCCAGATTTTACAAAGGTATGTGGTATGCTTTTGCTGTATAGTTCCTTTAGTAAAGTAAGAGAGAAAGAATGACTGACATAGTTTTCATACATTTCATAAATTTGCCCTTCAGTCTGGTTTATGCCACATTCAGGTAAATCAAATTGGCTTTTCTCTTTTTCACCATATATGTCATTGTTCTTTCCTTCCAGGTCTTGCTGGAACAGGAAGCTATGGATGCCAAAAGGAACAGCAGTAGATGACGTCTCTCCTCCATTCTCTGAGTGGTTTTTCTCTTGTCTTCTTGTATCATCTTCATGGCAGACTATCACCTCTTCAATTTCGTGCTTCTCTGTCTTTAATCTTGCTTGCTTGTTATTCTCATTTTCCAGCCCATCATCTCCTTGGGAAAAAGAAAATAAATATGTCTGTTACAATTAGTATGGTGAAGGGGTTGTCTCCTGCTTTGAAAACCATGTGTTCTAGTTTGGTGCCAAACTAGTGTCTAGCTAGGATGTGAAGGCTGCAAATTTTTATCTTGGACATCCTGATGGTACGCAAATAATTTTTCGGCCAAGAAATATATTAAGGCCAACGTGTTCAGCCAGCCGCTGCCATGGAACATCTAGGACATTTTCAGAGCCTTTGGTGAGTATTTCTGACAAGGCCTTAAGGAGGGATGATCATCTTAACCATCTGAGTATAAATAGTCATCCTCCATTGAAAAAAAAACTCCCGCAATGAATGGAAGCCAGAGCAAACCATGGTCTTACCTAGATCAGCCATATTCTGTGAAATTTCCCACATCACTTCTCTGCACAAGGTCTTCTGATCAGAGTCTAGCAGCTCCCACTCCTCCAGCGTGAAATCCACAGTCACCTCCTCAAATGAACCAGATCCCTGATAGAGAAATAAAATGTTCCTTGGCAGACATTACAAAAAAAGACTTTTAGGTTTTCTCGCTTACCGCACAAAATGGGAACAAAAGTTCACAAGGAACTAAACGGACATTTTCTTGCCGAAAAAAAGATGTATGCCTGTATGTCCATGTAGTCTCTGGGGTTGGGAAGCTGTAGCTCCACAAATCTTGGCTTAGGTGCATACAGACTGTAGAATGGCAACACAGCCACCATTGCAGTGCTTCCCACTGTGCCAGAATAACTCAGCAAGGATGTTTCGGAGAGAAGACTCCCCCTAGACTAGCAAACATTTAAGTAAATATGACACATCCACTATAACAACGATGGCAAACCTTTTTTGGCTCGCATGCCATAAGTGGGGTGAGCACAGGGGGGGCAGTGCTCGGGCATTCGGCACCCATAATGCAATGTGTGACCCCTCCAGTGCGCATGCGTGCATGAGAGGCACTCCGCCTCATTTTTTGAAATCTTTTTTCGCCCTCCCCAGGCTCCAGGGGCTTTATAGGAGCCTGGGGAGGGCGAAAACAGCCTCCCTGCCCCCCTGGAGGCCCTCCAGAGACTTCAGGGACCTTCAGGAGGCTTCCCTGAAGCCTCCGGAGGGCTTAAACTGATCCTACCTTCAGGGAAGCCTCTTGAAGGTCCCTGAAACCTCTGGAGGGCTTAATACCACCCTACGAGCAAACCGGAAGTGACTTCTGGTTTGCTCGTAGGGTCTTTCTTAGTGCTCCAGCGGCTTCATGAAGGTCCCTGAAGCCTCCAGAGCGCTTAAACCGACCCTATGAGCAAATCGGAAGTCCGTTCCCGAACTTCTGGTTTGCCCATAGGTGTGGCATGACAAAACCGCGCTACGCAAAATAGCGGAGATTAAATCGCGTCACTAAAGTCGCGACGTCATCACCGCGCGTCATCACCGCGGGGACAACAGCACGGTCACAGAAGGGCGTTCTACATGCTTCCTTCTTTGCCTCCAAAGGTAGCCCTCCTCCTCCAGCTGACAGCGGCAGCAGCAGCCTGCGGGAAGGGTCCAGCACAGCCACGGGGGGACAGCAGGAAGCCCGCAGGGGGCCGAGCAGGGCCGCCGACGGCGGAGGACGCAGCAGCGGCGGCGGCTGAGGCTCTCCCGGGGCCGGCGAAGCGGGCTTGCCCGGCAGAGGCAGGCCGCCCTCTTCTTCCTCAACAACATCTTCTTGGATGGGCGGCCGCCGCCACCGGGCAACCCGCTTCGCCGGCCCCGGGAGAGCCTCAGCCGCCGCCGCCCTCCCGCCCTGCCTCTTCCTCCGGGGGAGGCGCCGGCGGTGGAGGCTACCCGTCCAAGGACATGTTGTTGAGGAAGAAGAGGGCAGCCTGCCTCCGCCGGGCAAGCCCGCTTCGCCGGCCCGGGAGAGCCTCAGCCGCCGCCGCTGCCGCGTCCTCCTCCACTTCCTGCTGCCCCCCGCGGCTGAGCTGGACCCTTCCCGCGGGCTGCTGCTGCTGGGCAGCCAGCTTTGCCCCGTGCCCGCTGCCGCTGTCAGCTGGAGGAGGAGGGCTACCTTTGGAGGCAAAGAACGAAGCATGTAGAACGCCCTTCTGTCACCGCGCTGTTTTCGCGGCGGTAGGGTCGTTTTTTTCTTAGCGCTTCGGACGCCGCGGATTTGCCTCCGCACTTATGTCGGCGCGGATAAGGACATCGCGGTTTTGTGGTGGAACCGCCCATAGGGCCTGGTTTTTTACGCTCCTGAGACTTCAGGAGCCTCCCTGAAGGCTCCGGAGGGCCTCCTGGGGGGTGGGGGGGGAGGCTCTTTTTGCCTTGCCCAGGCTCCTATAAAGCGTCTGAAGCTTGGAGAGGGCGAATTTTTTTTTTTAATGGCTCCACATGACACCTGTGGCACACATGCCATAGATTCGCCATCCTGGCATTGGAAGTTTTCCTAACCTATTTTAAAATGTTGGCAATGGGCCTAGAAATCCCAAGTCACTTAGCTTAAAGTCTTACTGTTGCAGCTGTTTAGCATTCACTTAGGGCTTTATCCTCATGGGATTCATGTGGTTTTTAAACATCTTATTCCTATTGTTTAAATTCAATAGCTTCATTTCTAACAAGTTTTCAGCACTCTTCTAAAAATATTAAGTATTAAACTCTTTCCACCAAACAAATTTTCTAATAATGCCTAATTTTCAAACTGTATAATACAATGAAGCCTAGAAATTTTCTCTTGTTTGCAACTCAAAAACAATCTTGTTTTTGCTGAGTGTGATTCAGCAGGACATTTTGGGGAGCACTGAGTTCAAATGGTCACAGATTCAGCATTTGATGGTAAAAGCAGCTTATGAACCGATGGAGTTTGTACTCCACTGCTCTCAGAAGAAACATGCACTTACCTGGTAAGGAGGCCCGAGTTGGATCCTTCTAAAAGGCAGCTCCTGAGAAGGGCTGGATTGATCTCCTCTTTCCTGAAGCTCTGTGGAGATCTCCCACATGAACCGCTCCTGCACCTGACAGAAAAATTTGGTTTATGGTTCACTTTCAGAGAATCAGAACCATATTAGTTTGCTTGCCTTACTTTTTGATTCTACCCCTATTTCCCCAAATAATGCAAACATAGTAAATACCAAAAAAAGAAAGAAAGAAAAAGGAAAGAGGAAAAAAACAAATATTACAGTGCACCCCCAACCTCTGCAGATCTCCCCCCCACACACTTATATTTCTTTGTGTATAACAACTACCTGGCAAGGAGGTCCAAGTTGGAGCCTTCTAAAAAGCAGCTCCTGGGAAGGGCTGGATGGATCTCCTCTTTCCTGAAGCTCTGTGGAGATCTCCTCCATGAACGGCTCCTGCACATAATAGAAGAGTCTAGTTTATGATCCACTTTCAGAGAACCAGAACCATATTAGTTTCCTTGCCTTAGTTTTTGCCTCTGTACCTGTATTTCCCCAACCCAATTCTTTTTTTAAAATTTTTTAAATTAAATACAAATAATAAACATTAAATATAAAAAAGGAAGAAAAAAAGAAAAAGAAAAAAATAAGCATTACAATGCACCCCCACCCCCAGGAAACCTTTCCCTCCTTATATTTCTTCATCTATAACAATTACCTGGCAAGGAGGCCTGAACTGGATCCTTCTAAAAAGCAGCTCTTGAGAAGGGCTGGATGGATCTCCTCTTTCCTGAAGCTCCGTGGAGATCTCCCCCATGAATGTTTCCTGCATATAACATAAGAGTCTAGTTTATGTTCCACTTTCAGAGAACCAGAACCATATTAATTTGCTTGCCTTAGTTTTTGCCTCTGTACCTGTATTTCCCCAACCTAATTCTTTTTTAAAAAAAATTTTTTAAAAATTAAATACAAAAAATAAACATTAAATATAAAAAAGGAAGAAAAAAAGAAAAAGAAAAAATAAACATTACAATGCACCCCCACCCAGGAGACCTTTCCCTCCTTATATTTCTTCATCTATAACAATTACCTGGCAAGGAGGCCCGAATTGGATCCTTCTAAAAAGCAGCTCTTGAGAAGGGCTGGATGGATCTCCTCTTTCCTGAAGCTCCATGGAGATCCCCCCCATGAATGGTTCCTGCACATAACAGAAGAGTCTAGTTTATGATCCACTTTTAGAGAACCAGAACCATATTAGTTTGCTCGCCTTAGTTCCTGCCTCTGTACCTATATTTCCCCAACCTAATTCTTTTTAAAAAAAAAATACAAATAATACAAAAATAGTAAATATAAAAAAGGAAGAAAAAAGAAAAAGAAAAAAATAAACATTGCAGTGCACCCCTACCCCCTGGAGACCTCCCTCCCCCTTATATTTCTTCATCTATAACAATTACCTGGCAAGGAGGCCCAAATTGGATCTTTCTAAAAAGCAGTTCCTGGGAAGGGCTGGATGGATCTCCTCTTTCCTGAAGCTCTGTGGAGATCTCCCCCATGAATGGTTCCTGTACATAACAGAAGAGTCTGGTTTATGATCCACTTTCAGAGAACCCTAACCATATTAGTTATTTGCCTTACTTTTTGCCCCTATACCTGTACTTCCCGAACCTAATTCTTTTTTAAATTATTTTTTTAAATTTAAATACAAATAATACAAACATAGGAAATATAAAACAGGAAGAAAAAAGAGAAAGAAAAAAATATTACAGTGCAACCCCCCCCAGGAGACCCTTTCCCCCCTTATATTTCTTCATCTATAACAACTAAAATATATACAATATATTCAATTGTGCCCTTATTCCCTCCAAAATGACATATATTCTTGAGGAGGTTTATTCCCTTTGCCTTCCACCAATCTGATTTTATAAAATTTTCATTACAATTATTTCCTTTGATCATCTGTTTTTTAAATTTAATTTCTGTTCTGTTCTGCAATATATCATTTGCTGCCATACTCCAAATTTCATTCTACCACTCATTTCTTTGAATACCCCAATTTCATCCCCAATATTTAGCCATCACTAATCAAGCTGCCATTGTCAAATTTACAATCAATTCCTTTTTTGTTTCATTTATATCCCGTTTTTCCACCACCAACAGTAATGCAATTCTTGATGACATATCTAAATTTACATTCAAGGGTGCTCTAAGTTCTCTAAACACCATGTCTCATATTTTTTGTTACTCTGCTCTCTACGTGGCTGCTATTTCTGCCTAATGCTGGTCATTTGAGATAGATATTGGACTTAAGGAGCGCTGTTGCAATAATTAAAGGAACTGCTATGAAAATCACAAATAAGAGACACTACTCTTTCATTAACTTTAGAAGATCATACTCTGTGAAATAATCTACAGGCTACAACCTAACATTTCAGGTAATAAAGTCAGAAATATAGGAGTGATTGAGAATTAATCATTTGAATATCATCAGCTCAACTAGGAAAAGTACCCCAATTAATTCCTTCACCAGAGGAGGAAAAAGTGATGTTGGAGAAGAAACTATGACCTCTTCTTCAAATTCAGGACCCTCTTATATCCCTCAGGAGTGGGGGTAGTTGAAAGAGGGTTGAATCCTCTTTTCTCTCAGAAAAGGAAACAAGCATTTAAGAAACAAAAGGATTCAAAGAAGAAATTAGTTCTCCAAATATTGTCAATCAGAAAGGTAATTCTGCTGACTGCAAACAGTTCTGCAGCTTGACCTTGAGAGGCTCAAAATTGTCAGCCTTCCATCGGCCATTAGCAGTTCATTGCAGACATTGAAAGATCCCTGATTCCTTCCTCCCACTCCCCAGGAGTTCCTAGGATGAAATTCCCCCCCTCCTCACCTGCTGCCCCTTTCCGGGCTCTTCCCTCTGGGCTTGGCTGAGCAGGAAGCCTTCGGCCAGGGCCACCGCCTGGGAACAGCTCTCGGCTCCGCACTCCATCACCCAGCTGGCCATCTCCGGGGGCAGCACGTCCATCAGCTGCTCCAGCACCACCATGTCCAGTATCTCCGCTTTACTGCTCCTTTCCGGCCGCAGCCACTGACGGCACAGCCCGTGCAGGCGGCTGCAAAGCTCCCGGGGCCCCTCGGCCTCCTGGCCCCAGCGATCGAGACCGCGGAAGCGCCGGCGGTGGATCTCTGGGCTGAGAGAGTCCTCCATCCCTGGAGATCTCTGTGCCTGAATGGGTTTTCTGCTCGAGGGGAGCCAAGTGAAGCCCAAGGCAGTCCGAGGTGGCCTAGAGAGCCGCTCCGCCCCGACTTCCCGGTTTCCAGGAGGGGAGAAATGGGGCTCGGCTGCTTCAGACCTTCTTGCGCCTGGCAAGAGCAGCTGCAAATCGCTCCGCCCCGCTTTCCCTCGAACACCTGGCTGGGAGAATCTTGATCAACGAGTGCTCCTTCCTAGAGGGGGGGAAACGATACAGGCGACCCTCTTTCCTACCGCTGGCTAGAGAGCTCTTCCCTGGGAAACCCCCGCATTCTTCCCCGCTCGGCGAGTACCGACGACGGTCTTATGCGCATGCTCCTTCCCTGTCCAATGACGTTAGAGAGCTGTCCAGACTCCAGGGCTGTGCTAGCATTTTTAAGCGGAGGAGGCGGGGCGGGGGATAGGTGTGATGGGTAGCGAGGGCTGATGTTTCCTTCTGGGCACCTGCGATTTCTCTTGCTCTTTCCCCGAATCGTCTTGGAAATGTGGATGCGTTCCTGGGACACATGGAAGAAGCTGGGGGGGTGGGGCGTCGACACTTGATGGAGGCGCTGAAAATGACAATGGCAAGGAGTCCTAAGACAGATGTCCCCTCAAGACAATGTATCCATTTATTATTGAATCATCATTTTCTCTTAACAGCCAGATAATCCCTTTCAGTGGGAATCTGGGCAATTGAACGGAGGTAGTAGAATGTTTACTGGCCGGATGCCCTTCCTGGCACCAATGCGGAGTTTTGTTCAGCAGATATATTTTTATTGTGCCCAGAGAGGGGAAGATCTGCCTCCACTTAGGATTGAACTCTGTCTCCTGATTGTGAGGTTCTACCTCTAGGCCATCCTACTAAGTTAAGGGAGTAAAGTGTCTGAGGTTCTTCAGGCCAGTTTGGTTGCCTCTCTTTTCCCTTAATCAGTGGATGGCCACCTCTATGGGGGTATCATCTTTAGTGTTGAGTCTGCCCCTTTTTTTTAAAAAAATCAATAGCATCCCCAACCACCAATCCCCAACCTTTGCGGTTTGGCATGTTTGTGTGTGTCCGTGCATCCAGTTCCACTCATGGCAAAAGGGAAGAGAAGCCTTTGGAAGTCTCACCACACTTCAGGCCTCTGCGCCCGAAAGCTTTTGCAAAGAGACAGAAGGCCTGAAGCAGCGTGAGATCACTCCACTGAAGCAATTTCGTCCGTTTTCAAAAGCTTCGGGCACAGAGAAGTCTTTGGGGGGCAGAGTTTCAGGCTCCTTCAGACTCACAAGTCTGCCCTATGCTCCAATAGTGGATCAGGTGTCCAGCACAGGCAGCCTCAGTGACTCAGAGAAGCTGAGCAGGGCGTATTTTTCCTCTCAGCCTCTTTCTCTCTCACGGCTCGTTTTGGGACGTAGGGGAGCAGGCTACTTGACAGCCTGGCCTGGGAACTACTCTTGGTTCCACACTCCCTCACTCAGCCCTCAATCTCCGGGGACAGCAGCTGCTCCAACATCACTAGATCCAGCCTTATCAACTTCTTGGATAATTGCCAGGCTGGGAGCTGCAGGCCACAAATCTGTAAATTAAACACTCTCAAACACACGAATCCTGATAAACAAATCTTCTGAATGTCTCTTACGACACCCCTCTTTTGCTTCTATTTGTCCCCCAGCCATGGGAAAGCAATTCAGTGCCTCCTTGTTCCATTCTTCCCGAGTCAGCCCATGGTCAATTGTTTTCATCTTCTGACTGTTCTGTGCATAGACATCTGGAACAGATCCCAACTGTTTCTCTTCCCCGGTTATCTCCAACTCTGAAGGTAGCTGGGGAATGTCAGAGGCCCCTGGTTCTATCTCTGCTTCCGATGCAGAACCTCAGAGCCTTCCTCAGACCCCAGAACTGGCCTAAGTTCCTCCCCAATCTCTTCATCTTTCAAGTCTGCCATCAGCTCTACTGGTAACTGGCGGGCCACAACAGTCCTCACTGCATCTTAGTCTATGTGCAGCCCAACATGCAGCTAAACCCACCTATACTTCAATAAAAAAGACCGTGTGCGTAGATTTGAAGGCTTTATTTGTAGAACAGGATATGGTGAAACTGAAGGAAATATGAATACATGTGGTGAAAATCAAATATAAGATAGACTGCTGTCTGCTGAACGTAACAATTAATAAATATAAGCAGTTTGAATCTCAAGAGCCATGGTGTAGGGGGCGGGGAATGTTAGTTTGTTTTGAATGACCATGTGCCACAGATTAAATTGGCTGCTTCTGCCTTCTCTAAATGCCAAAGGAAATGGAGTCTGGCTTCCCAGCATACACTTGGTTTGAGGGCAGGATGTAAATGGGCAAAGTGAGCTTCAGACAACATAGTTGGGGAATAACGGTCTCTCTGGCCACTAGGTGGGGATAGGGAGCAGCAACAATATAAAGTTATATGATATGTGGTATTGTCAATGAGCATAAATACGTTGAAGAATATCAGCTAAAATGGCAAAGGAGCCTCAAATTTCTGCACTAGAGAAAAAAATGGGCTGGTAGAGAAAGAATTGTGATCACTCCCTCAATCTCTGGAGCTTCTTACATCCCACAGGGAGATGAACATAGGTTTGAATTTCATGAATTATTTCAGAGAGGAAACAGAAGCATTTTCCTCAAGAAGAAAGGCATCATCCTATGATAAGTGAGGTCACTGATCCACCATCAGCAATTTTCAAATTCCAGTGCTTATACTTTTTCTACTGTGTAGCTAAATGGAAGGTAAATAAGATTCCAATACAAACCAAAGATCTTTGCACATTCCATGAATTAATAAGCTTCTGGCCACATCTGGATCCTTGGTTGATGATTGGCTATTGAGAATAAACTTCAATCCAGGGATTTTATTTATTTTTCCTGTGTGAATCCTTTTATGAGAAGAAAGCACACACAGTGATGGTGGCTCCACTCCTTATGTACTTCAAATTTTCTCTTCTGTGGATGCCATTGTGATAATCAAAGGTGCTGAAGACATTAAAGCACTTTTAACACTTGGCACTCAGCACTTTAGAAGAAAAAACTGGCAGAGACCAGTGGCTCCCCAGTGTGTATTCTTTCAGGACAATTATGTTTTTCTTTCTCAGTAAAGGTTTTTCCATAGTGCTTGTATTTACATGGTCTCTCTCCAGTGTGAATCCTTTCATGACGATTAAGATGTCCTTTTCGTGTATAGGTCTTTCCACATTCTAGGCATTTATATTCTCACTCTCTCTGGTTGGATCCTCCTGAAATGCAGTTCCTGAGAAGGGCTGGATGGATCTCCTCTTTCGTGAAGTTCTGTGGAGATCACCCCCATGAATGGCTACTGCACCTGATAGAAGACTATGGTTAATGATCCACTTTCAGAAAACCAGAACCATATTAGTTTGCTTGCCTTACTTTTTGCCTCTGTACCTGTATTTCCCCAAACTATTCAAAGTAAGATAAATTAGGGACTCTGCTCTCTATGTGGCTACTGTTTCTAGGTAAATGCTGGTCATTTTAGATAGAAGCCCTGAATGCAATAACTAACAGAACTGTTATGAAAATCACAAGTAGTCCCGTAATGGAGAACTGTTCAGGGAGACATTACTATTTCATTAACTTCAGAAAACAATATTCTGTGAAATGAGTGAAAAAAACCTATAGGCTTCAACCTAACATTTTAGGTAATAGATTCAGAAATATAGGAGTGATTGAGAATTAATCATTTGAATATCATCAGCGAACCTGGAAAAAGTGCCCCAATTAGTTCCTGCATCAGAGGAAAGAAAAAGAGGTTGGAGAAAAACCTGCGACCTCTTCCTCAAATTTAGGACCCCTTATATCCCTCAGGCGTGGGGGTGGTTGAAACAGGGTTGAATTATCTTTTCTCTCAGAGAAGGAAACAAGCATTTAAGAAACAAAAAGTTTCAAAGAAGAAATTAGTTCTCCAAATACTGTCAGTCAGAAGGGTAATTCTGCTGACTGTAAACAGTTCTGCAGTTTGATCCTGATCAGCTCAAGATTGACAGTCTTCAATCTGCCATTAGCAGTTCATTGCAGACATTGAAAGATCCCTGATCCCCCCCCCCCCGCCTCCCAGAATGAGACCCTTCCCCTGCCTCACCTGCTACCGCTTTCCCAGCTCTTCCCTCTGGGCTTGGCTGAGCAGGAAGCCTTCGGCCAGGGCCACCTCCTGGGAACAGCTCTCGGCTCCGCACTCCATCACCCAGCTGGCCATCTCCGGGGGCAGCAAGGCCAGCAGCTGCTCCAGCACCACCAGATCTAACATCTCCTCTTTGCTGCTCCTTTCCGGCCGCAGCCACTAACGGCACAGCCGGTGCAGGCGGCTACAAAGCTCCCGGGGCTCCTCGGCCTCCTGGGGGCAGCAATCGAGACTGCGGAAGCGCCGGCGGTGGATCTCTGGGCTGTGGGAGTCCTCCATCCCTGGAGACCTCTGGGTCTCCATTGTGTCTCCTGCTCGTGAACGGACAAAAGAAGCCAAAGACAGTCCCTAATGTTCTCCGGACCTTCCGCACCCCCTTCTCCGCTGTCCAGGAGGGGAGAAATGAGTCTCGGCTTCGCCGGGGATTTTGCACCTGAGGAGAGCAACGGACAATCGTTCCCGCCAATTTCTTGCGCGCTGCTGGCCTCACGTGCCTCACCAAGGATTTCGAACGATAGACACGTGCCTCCTAGAGCGGCCCTAGGAGAAAGAAAACGAACGGGGACCTTCCTCTTCCGGCCTGCAGGAATCGTTGCGCGGCTGCTCTTGTTCCGAGGGGCTGGGGGGGGGGAGGCGGAAGCGGAGGATGGTATGGCGATGCGTGCAAAGGGAAGGCAAAGACCGATCTCCGTGGCGCCCCTCTTAACCAGGCGCTTGCAGGTCCTGCGCCGTGGAGAAAAATCGGGGACCCTCAGCTGAAAGATGGAGCTCTTCTTCGTCTCTAGGTCCAGAAGCACGAACGGATTGGGGGGCTAAATGTGGCGTTAAAATCGGGGAGGGGGAGGCATGTTGGACGTGGGGCTGCAAACACGGGAAGCCTCGCCCTTGAAGTTTGCAGGGTGGCTGGAGCAGACAGCTTCCTTTCCTATAGTCCCTTCCTAGACACGAGACTTTCTGTTTTAGGCATAAAGCGTTTCTCCCGCTGGTTCGTTTGCCGGGTTGCTAGAGCAGAAGTGGGCCTAGAGGACTGAGGGTTTCAGTTTGACGGAGCTGGCACAGATCTCGTCGTTTTTTCATGTCTCTGTTTAAAAACACACCCCTGGAAATCGTGAAAGAACCGATTATCTTGGAGGAAATCTTACCGATGTCATTTGTCAATACTGATTCGATGGCCCGAAATCAATGTATCAAGAATCTGTATAGAACTAAAGATCAGGGAACAAGCCTTTTTTTAAAAATATAAAAAACCCAAATTCCACATGATAACTAGATTTCTGAGAGTTGCAATTTCTATATCTTTTACACAGGAATTATTTTTCCTTTAGGTTTTGAATGTACAATATAAATTCTACAGTTTATTATTTAACATCCAATGTTGTTTGAAAATTGTTAGAAAAATATATTTGCTATACATTTTCTATGTATTAAGAAAAATGGCAAGGAGATTATGAGCAACGAAAAGCATTTATTTTTCTCTTGTGCAAGAGGATTCTCAATCAGAGAGAGAGAATGATCAATAAGACTAAACACAGGATTTAAACACATTATTTGTTTGTGGGTGTCATCGATTACATAAAAGCGTTTCATAAGACAGTCGTATAATTGTGCTTGTCTATAATTCCATTGGTGGCTTCCTGAAAACAATCCCTTAATAGAAAGCCATCATCATTTCAAGTCCCGTTCCCATACATTACATGATTTCAGTTCTTGTTACGTGACAATACAAATTTCCATTACATGACAATAACAAGACAATTAATCAACTCATATCAGGCTCTTGAGAACAAATCTGAGGCCAACATTCCCTGGTACATCCATGTTCTATCTAATTCCTCTTAGCTCAGCTTCCCCAGTTGGAAAGCACCAAAAAGCTTTGCTAAGTTTGACAGAAGTCAAAGTGACCTTTAAAAGTGCTTTCTCCAGCTAAATAGAAAGGCTAAGATAAATAATAAAATGCTTGAATAATATTTGGCTGTAACTCTTACCTAAAATGTAAAATGAAGTCTATTCAAAATGGAATCTGTCAGGTTCATTCCTTTTTTACACGAATAACCAAATTTTATTTCTCTCAAAAATAAAACCATTCTTTTCAATTTAGGTCCTCTGATAGAAGACAAGGAGTGAACTCAAAGTATTAAAGTTGGTCCTTAAATCCACCCTCCCAATATTTAAACATTTGTTGTAGGAGGCTTTTCTCTTTCTGATCAAGCATTACTGGTACTGTAGTTTGTAAATCTAACCGTTTACTTCCAATCCCAATTCCGCTCTGGCTGTTCCAAAGGGATTTGGGTGAGGAATTGCTGTGAAAAGGGAAGCCCCCTGCTAAATTATGTATCTGTAGTTTGATTATTCCTCTGTGAATTTTTATTTTTGTTATTTTAGAGATTTTGTTGCCATACAGTGTATAGTTGTATAGTTTTATTGCTACTTTTAACTTTGTAAGACACCAGAGTCTCCTTGTAGTAAGGCAAGTGGCAAATAAATTTAATTTATAATGATAATAGTAATATTTTTTTAATCATCTTATTAGAGAGTGGCTTGTGAGGATTCTTTGTGCAATGTACTTCATACTTACAATATTCTAAATGAAAGATTCCTTTATCTATTTGAAATCTTTTTAATCGTGTATAAAAAAACCTTTGGGAAATGAAATATTTTCTTCAAGCTTTGAAATCTTTCTCAGAAAATCTGAGTATGTCACCATAAATTAACCCTTTCTATTTAGCAATAGCACTTAGACTTATACACTACTTCACAGTGCTTTTTCAGCCCTCTCTAAGCGGTTTACAGAGTCAGTCTTTTGCCCCCAACAATCAGGGTCTTCATTTTACCCACCTCGGAAGGATGGAAGGATGTGTCAACCTTGAGCCGGTGAGAATTGAACTGCCAAATTTCAGGCAGCCGGTAGTCAGCAGAAGTATCCTGCAGGACTGTATTCTAACCACTGCGCCACCATGGCTCTTGGTTACCATTTTCCTTCTATAAAATGCTTCTTGTGTCAAAATCCACAACACAGCCTTTTTTAGACACAGCCTTGATATATATTTGGCCAATACCCTCTAAATGGCACATTTATGATCATGATTTTTAATGTCTGAATAAATTTTATCTTTCCCATACTATAAATAGCCTCAAAACTCATTTCCAAGCAGCACTTTTCCTGTCCAAGAAGTAGGCTGAAAAAAATCACTTTGGATTTTAGGGTGGACCTTTTTTAAGTCCCCACGAACCAGCCAGGGAAGAGTGGCCTAATTCCTTCCTTGCAGGCTTCCTCATTGACTTTCAGGAAAGCCTGCAGACAAATTATAAATATTGATCACATGATTGCAAGGCACTTGGCAACAACTGGAAAAACACTAGACACACCTAAAGTATATTCAAACTGATTTGATAATGTATTCTATAAAATGTGACTTTCTGGCATGTTTGTACTCAGTACAACGAATAATCTTGCAGGAGAAAAAAGGACTTTCTACTTGTTCAGTTTCTAACATTGAACATATTTTCAAATAGATAAGCTATTGGGTCCGCCTAGACATATACATCTTTTAATAATTTCTTTTGTAATCCTTTGTCCATTCTTTGCACTAAATATCATTGCTCCTTGCAAAAAAATATTTATCTAGAAGAAAAATATCTTTCTAAAAGTTTGGTTCTCAACAGGCAGCGGACCAGTCCATCATCCATGGCTTGGGGAGCCCTGGTTTACGCCCTGGGTGGCTCCTTTGGTGGACATTAAGAGGAGTCTTCCTATTGAACCACATTCCACTCATTTACACGATCTCTCTGTTATGACCCAGATGGTCAAGGCAGAGGTGTCAAACTGGCAAATGGGGGGGAAAATGTCACTAAACATCACGTGACAGCAATGTGACAAGACGAGTTTGACACCCGGGTTCTAGATAATCCTTTCTTTATCTCAACAAATGGTCCAGAAACTGTCCTCCAACCACCAGTAAGACTCCATCCCCATGCTACTCTGAAGACAGCCTCCTCTCAATCCCCCAAACAATAGCCCCTATAACAGTGTTTCTCAACCTTGGCAACTTGAAGATGTCTGGGGGGCGAATGCTGGCTGGGGAATGCTGGCTGGGGAATTCTGGGAGTTGAAGTCCAGACATCTTCAAGTTGCCAAGGTTGAGAAACACTGCCCTATAAGTACAAGTATAGTCCCAACAGCAGGAACACACTCTCAAGGCAAGATCCAGGTTTCAAGTCCAGTCCACAAGTCTGAGTCCAAGACAATGGCAGTCCTCCAGGCAAAGAAAAGGTCCAAGGCAAGGAGCAATTGCAAGAGAAGCACAGGCCAAAGGCAGTCTATAAAACAAGGGCAAGGTGCAAGACAAAAGGCGGAGAGCAATCTCCAAAGCAAGGCAAGGGCAAACAGCAACAGGCATGAGTCAAAGCTGGGGGAGTGTAAGCCAAAGGAAACAATTGTTCCTTGGCAAAGGCTACTAACCCCCCATGGCTTTTCCTTAAGTTACTCCACATCCCGGGTGTTCATTGTAAGGAGGGTTGGGGCAAGTCAAGACTGAGTAGCCTTGCAGCCCTTCTCTGGGCTTGCCTAAGCTCTGCTCTCCTTGCCCTTGGATAGAAGGAGGAGCCAGCTGTTCCTCATCAGTGGAGATCTGCTGCCTATCAGCACCACTGCCCATCAGCAGCTGATACTCCCACTGTGTCTGTGCAGGCAGGCAGCACCCCGTTGGGGCCTGGGACAGCACCTTCCTAAGCCCCTGGCCTCTCCAAATATGCTAAGGGAGAGCCAAGGTGGTGCAGTGGTTAGAGCGCAGTACTGCAGACTTGTGCTGTCCCACCAGTATATAGCTAATGTGTAGGAATTAAGAACTGTCTCCTTTAAGAAACTACCTCATGGGAAATGTAGCCACCTTATGGGAAATGTGGGCAGAACTGCCTTGTGGGAAATGTAGTTCCATAACATGTGACCACATCTGTGTTCCCTGATTGGGCAGCGGGTATTCTGCCTGGGAAAAGTGATTTATTACCGGTCACTCTCTGAATCGCCCTTGGTTAACTGGGATGGGGCAGAACGCGTCTCCCCTCTTCATCTCTGCTCATCAAGGGGATAGAAAACCACAGACTTTTTACACTACGTCATGGGACAGATCATGGAAAGTCACAAGTATCTTAACACTGAACTGTTAAGTTTCGCTATTAAGAATGCCTGATAATAAACTTGATCTGAAAGAACGTCCTAAGCGTGGAGTTTAACTGCATGCCCCAAGCCATCTGCATCACTGGGGCAGAATAAGACTACTTCAGCTGATGGCTAACTGCAGTTCGGCAGTTCAAATCTCACCAGGCTCAAGGTTGACTCAGCCGTCCATCCTTCCGAGGTGGGTAAAATGAGGACCCAAATTGTTGGGGGCAATAGGCTGACTCTGTAAACTGCTTAGAAAGGGCTGTAAAAACACGGTGAAGCGGGATATAAGTCTAAGTGCTATTGCTATCCCTGTTGGACAGTCCCAGTTTTTCTTATTCCTCCTCCTCCTCTTCTTCCTCTGAATTGGGCTCCAATGGGGCCATGACATTCTCCCTTGTGTGGATACTTTCATGACGATGAAGGTGTCCTTTTCGGGTAAAGCTCTTTCCACACTCCAGGCATTTATAGGGTCTCTCCCCTGTGTGGATCTTTTGGTGGCGATTCAATTTCCCCTGGGTAATTAAACTCAACCCACATTCCACACATTTAAATGGTTTCTCTCCTGTGTGGCCCCTCTGGTGCAGAGTAAGGGCACTTTTGATTAAAAAGCCCTTTCCACACTCTAGGCATTTGTATGGTTTCTCCCCTACGTGACTCCTTCGGTGGCGACTAAAACTACTTTTGATCCCGAACCTCTTTCCACATTCCCTGCACTTATACGGTTTTTCCCCAGTGTGGATCCTTTCATGAAGATCAAGCTGATCTTTTCGGATAAAGGTCTTTCCACATTCGAAGCATTTATGCGGTTTCTCTCCTGTGTGCGTCTTTAGATGAAGATTAAAATGTCCACTCTGGGTAAAGGTCTTTCCACAATACTGACATTTATGTGGTGTCTTTGTGATGTGGATCTTTTTGGGGCTATCAAGATTACTTTTATTGCTGAAATTCTTTCCACTCTGCATGCCAAGTTCCCTTTTTCTGCTCTGACTGGAATCCCCCCCAGATTTTGCAGAGCTATGTAATTTGTGCTTCCTATACAGTTTCTTTGGTGAAGTAGGAGTGAAGGAGTTATTCTCTACGTTGTCTGCAGCCGGGCAGTTTTTCTTTAGTCTGCTTTTTGCCGTATTTATGTAATTCAAATTCATATTTTCTTTTTTTCTCTGTTTCCCTTTTCTCTTTTCTTCCTGATCTTGCTGGGACAGGAAGCCACGAATACCAACAGGAAGAGAAGTGGACGGCTTCCCCCCTCCATTCTCATTCACAGACACATCAGCTGTTTGGAAAAAAGAAAATCGACATTCTGATTAGAATTTAGAAGGGTGGAGGGGAGTCCGCCTCCCCCCCCTTCAAAAACATGCCAATCTGTTTTATAGGTTTGGTACAATCCACTTGTCTAGCCAGGAGGTAATATCTGCAAATTCTTATCTGGGAGACTCTGATGGGATTCAAGGAGTTTTTCAGCCAAGAAACATATTTAGGCTTTGGTGTTGCTCAGTCAATCTGCTCAGCCATTTCCATGGAGGATCTAAGACAGAAATGGTGAACCCTTTTTGACTCGCGTGCCATAAGTGGGGGGAGCGCAGGGTGGGGGCATGTGCGGGCATGCCGCACCCATAATGCAATGCGCTAAACCCCCCCCCAATGCCCATGCCTGCACTACAGGCGCTCCCCCCCCCCATTTTTTGCATGCTTTTTTCGCCCTCCCCAGGCTCCAGAGGCTTTATAGGAGCCTGGGGAGGGCGAAAAAAGCCTCCCACGCCCCCCGGAAACCCTTTGGAAGCTTCAGGGACCTTCAGGAGGCTTCCCTGAAGCCTCCGGAGCAGTCAAAACAACCCTCTGAGCGAACTGAAAGTCACTTCCGGTTTACTCAGAGGGTCATTTTGAGCGCTCTGGAGCTTCAGGGACCTTCAGGAGGCTTCCCTGAAGCCTCCGGAGAAGTCAAAACAACCCTCCGAGCAAAGCGGAAGTCCGTTCCCAAACTTCCGGTTTGCCCGTAGGGCCAGTTTTTTGTGCTCCGGAGGCTTCAGGAAAGCTCATGAAGCCTCCGGAGGCCCTTCAGAGGGGCGAGGGGGCTATT